>NW_026907680.1:3900000-4051513 GCF_028389875.1 Rhea pennata | reverse complement strand
AAGCAGTCCCCGTGGCAGGCAGGGATACAGGGGGATGTATTCTGGGCATGCAGCATGCTGCTTCCCATGCCCGGGACAAACTGCGAGCGGGTGTCTCGCTTGTGCTTCTATCTGCCGAGACTTGGTGCTGGCCAGCGCGCACCTTCCCGCTGTGTGTGCTGCTGGTCCGCAAACAGCCTCCAAACAAAGCAGGGCGCTAAGGCAAGAGAACTAAGCGCCCCAGGAGGGAATCTGCCTGCGAGGGAAGCTGTGCAGCACATCCCTTGTTCCGCTCGCCACTTCCCTGACTCTTAGGCAAAGCCCATCTCAGCTGGCTTGTAGGTGTGCCTCCGTGCTGAGAAGCAGTCCCGTGGCAGGCAGGATACAGGGGGATGTCTTCTGGGCACGCAGCATGCTGCTTCCCATGCCCGGGACAAACTGCGAGCCGGTGCCTCGCTTGCGCTTCTATCTGCCGAGACTTGGAGCCTATCAGAGCGTACCTTCCCGCTGTGTGTGCTGCTGTCCGCAAACAGCCTCCAAACAAAGCAGGGCGCTAAGGCATGAGAAGTTAGCGCCCCAGGAGGGAATCTGCCTGCGAGGGAAGCTGTGCAGCACATCCCTTGTTCCACTCGCCACTTCCCTGACTCTTAGGCAAAGCCCATCTCAGCTGGCTTGTAGGCGTGCCTCCGTGCTCAGAAGCAGTCCCGTGGCAGGCAGGATACAGGGGGATGTACTCTGGGCATGCAGCATGCTGCTTCCCATGCCCGGGACAAACTGCAAGCCGGTGCCTCGCTTGTGCTTCTATCTGCCGAGACTTGGAGCTGGCCAGCGCGCACCTTGCCGCTGTGTGTGCTGCTGTCCACAAACAGCCTCCAAACAAAGCAGGGCGCTAAGGCATGAGAAGTTAGCGCCCCAGGAGGGAATCTGCCTGCGAGGGAAGCTGTGCAGCACATCCCTTGTTCCGCTCGCCACTTCCCTGACTCTTAGGCAAAGCCCATCTCAGCTGGCTTGTAGGTGTGCCTCCGTGCTGAGAAGCAGTCCCGTGGCAGGCAGGATACAGGGGGATGTCTTCTGGGCACGCAGCATGCTGCTTCCCATGCCCGGGACAAACTGCGAGCAGGTGCCTCGCTTGCGCTTCTATCTGCCGAGACTTGGAGCTGGCCAGCGCGCACCTTGCCGCTGTGTGTGCTGCTGTCCGCAAACAGCCTCCAAACAAAGCAGGGCGCTAAGGCATGAGAAGTTAGCGCCCCAGGAGGGAATCTGCCTGCGAGGGAAGCTGTGCAGCACATCCCTTGTTCCGCTCGACACTTCCCTGACTCTTAGGCAAAGCCCATCTCAGCTGGCTTGTAGGTGTGCCTCCGTGCTGAGAAGCAGTCCCGTGGCAGGCAGGATACAGGGGGATGTCTTCTGGGCACGCAGCATGCTGCTTCCCATGCCCGGGACAAACTGCGAGCCGGTGCCTCGCTTGCGCTTCTATCTGCCGAGACTTGGAGCCTATCAGAGCGTACCTTCCCGCTGTGTGTGCTGCTGTCCGCAAACAGCCTCCAAACAAAGCAGGGCGCTAAGGCATGAGAAGTTAGCGCCCCAGGAGGGAATCTGCCTGCGAGGGAAGCTGTGCAGCACATCCCTTGTTCCACTCGCCACTTCCCTGACTCTTAGGCAAAGCCCATCTCAGCTGGCTTGTAGGCGTGCCTCCGTGCTCAGAAGCAGTCCCGTGGCAGGCAGGATACAGGGGGATGTACTCTGGGCATGCAGCATGCTGCTTCCCATGCCCGGGACAAACTGCAAGCCGGTGCCTCGCTTGTGCTTCTATCTGCCGAGACTTGGAGCTGGCCAGCGCGCACCTTGCCGCTGTGTGTGCTGCTGTCCACAAACAGCCTCCAAACAAAGCAGGGCGCTAAGGCATGAGAAGTTAGCGCCCCAGGAGGGAATCTGCCTGCGAGGGAAGCTGTGCAGCACATCCCTTGTTCCGCTCGCCACTTCCCTGACTCTTAGGCAAAGCCCATCTCAGCTGGCTTGTAGGTGTGCCTCCGTGCTGAGAAGCAGTCCCGTGGCAGGCAGGATACAGGGGGATGTCTTCTGGGCACGCAGCATGCTGCTTCCCATGCCCGGGACAAACTGCGAGCAGGTGCCTCGCTTGCGCTTCTATCTGCCGAGACTTGGAGCTGGCCAGCGCGCACCTTGCCGCTGTGTGTGCTGCTGTCCGCAAACAGCCTCCAAACAAAGCAGGGCGCTAAGGCATGAGAAGTTAGCGTCCCAGGAGGGAATCTGCCTGCGAGGGAAGCTGTGCAGCACATCCCTTGTTCCGCTCGACACTTCCCTGACTCTTAGGCAAAGCCCATCTCAACTTGCTTGTAGGCGAGCCTCCGTGCTCAGAAACAGCCCTGTGCGAGATGTGTTCTGGGCACGCAGCATGCTGCTTCCCATGCCCGGGACAAACTGCGAGCAGGTGCCCCGCTTGCGCTTCTATCTGCCGAGACTTGGAGCCTATCAGAGCGTACCTTCCCGCTGTGTGTGCTGCTGTCCACAAACAGCCTCCAAACAAAGCAGGGCGCTAAGGCATGAGAAGTTAGCGCCCCAGGAGGGAATCTGCCTGCGAGGGAAGCTGTGCAGCACATCCCTTGTTCCACTCGCCACTTCCCTGACTCTTAGGCAAAGCCCATCTCAGCTGGCTTGTAGGCGTGCCTCCGTGCTCAGAAGCAGTCCCGTGGCAGGCAGGATACAGGGGGATGTACTCTGGGCATGCAGCATGCTGCTTCCCATGCCCGGGACAAACTGCAAGCCGGTGCCTCGCTTGTGCTTCTATCTGCCGAGACTTGGAGCTGGCCAGCGCGCACCTTGCCGCTGTGTGTGCTGCTGTCCACAAACAGCCTCCAAACAAAGCAGGGCGCTAAGGCATGAGAAGTTAGCGCCCCAGGAGGGAATCTGCCTGCGAGGGAAGCTGTGCAGCACATCCCTTGTTCCGCTCGCCACTTCCCTGACTCTTAGGCAAAGCCCATCTCAGCTGGCTTGTAGGTGTGCCTCCGTGCTGAGAAGCAGTCCCGTGGCAGGCAGGATACAGGGGGATGTCTTCTGGGCACGCAGCATGCTGCTTCCCATGCCCGGGACAAACTGCGAGCCGGTGCCTCGCTTGCGCTTCTATCTGCCGAGACTTGGAGCTGGCCAGCGCGCACCTTCCCGCTGTGTGTGCTGCTGTCCGCAAACAGCCTCCAAACAAAGCAGGGCGCTAAGGCATGAGAAGTTAGCGCCCCAGGAGGGAATCTGCCTGCGAGGGAAGCTGTGCAGCACATCCCTTGTTCCGCTCGCCACTTCCCTGACTCTTAGGCAAAGCCCATCTCAGCTGGCTTGTAGGCGTGCCTCCGTGCTCAGAAACAGCCCTGTGGCAGGCAGGACAGTGCGAGATGTGTTCTGGGCACGCAGCATGCTGCTTCCCATGCCCGGGACAAACTGCGAGCCGGTGCCTCGCTTGCGCTTCTATCTGCCGAGACTTGGAGACTATCAGAGCGCACCTTGCCGCTGTGTGTGCTGCTGTCCGCAAACAGCCTCCAAACAAAGCAGGGCGCTAAGGCATGAGAAGTTAGCGCCCCAGGAGGGAATCTGCCTGCGAGGGAAGCTGTGCAGCACATCCCTTGTTCCGCTCGCCACTTCCCTGACTCTTAGGCAAAGCCCATCTCAGCTGGCTTGTAGGTGTGCCTCCGTGCTGAGAAGCAGTCCCGTGGCAGGCAGGATACAGGGGGATGTCTTCTGGGCACGCAGCATGCTGCTTCCCATGCCCGGGACAAACTGCGAGCCGGTGCCTCGCTTGCGCTTCTATCTGCCAAGACTTGGAGCCTATCAGAGCGTACCTTCCCGCTGTGTGTGCTGCTGTCCACAAACAGCCTCCAAACAAAGCAGGGCGCTAAGGCATGAGAAGTTAGCGCCCCAGGAGGGAATCTGCCTGCGAGGGAAGCTGTGCAGCACATCCCTTGTTCCACTCGCCACTTCCCTGACTCTTAGGCAAAGCCCATCTCAGCTGGCTTGTAGGCGTGCCTCCGTGCTCAGAAGCAGTCCCGTGGCAGGCAGGATACAGGGGGATGTACTCTGGGCATGCAGCATGCTGCTTCCCATGCCCGGGACAAACTGCAAGCCGGTGCCTCGCTTGTGCTTCTATCTGCCGAGACTTGGAGCTGGCCAGCGCGCACCTTGCCGCTGTGTGTGCTGCTGTCCACAAACAGCCTCCAAACAAAGCAGGGCGCTAAGGCATGAGAAGTTAGCGCCCCAGGAGGGAATCTGCCTGCGAGGGAAGCTGTGCAGCACATCCCTTGTTCCGCTCGCCACTTCCCTGACTCTTAGGCAAAGCCCATCTCAGCTGGCTTGTAGGTGTGCCTCCGTGCTGAGAAGCAGTCCCGTGGCAGGCAGGATACAGGGGGATGTCTTCTGGGCACGCAGCATGCTGCTTCCCATGCCCGGGACAAACTGCGAGCAGGTGCCTCGCTTGCGCTTCTATCTGCCGAGACTTGGAGCTGGCCAGCGCGCACCTTGCCGCTGTGTGTGCTGCTGTCCGCAAACAGCCTCCAAACAAAGCAGGGCGCTAAGGCATGAGAAGTTAGCGTCCCAGGAGGGAATCTGCCTGCGAGGGAAGCTGTGCAGCACATCCCTTGTTCCGCTCGACACTTCCCTGACTCTTAGGCAAAGCCCATCTCAACTTGCTTGTAGGCGAGCCTCCGTGCTCAGAAACAGCCCTGTGCGAGATGTGTTCTGGGCACGCAGCATGCTGCTTCCCATGCCCGGGACAAACTGCGAGCCGGTGCCTCGCTTGCGCTTCTATCTGCCGAGACTTGGAGCCTATCAGAGCGCACCTTGCCGCTGTGTTGCTGCTGTCCGCAAACAGCCTCCAAACAAAGCAGGGCGCTAAGGCATGAGAAGTTAGCGCCCCAGGAGGGAATCTGCCTGCGAGGGAAGCTGTGCAGCACATCCCTTGTTCCGCTCGCCACTTCCCTGACTCTTAGGCAAAGCCCATCTCAGCTGGCTTGTAGGTGTGCCTCCGTGCTCAGAAGAAGTCCCGTGGCAGGCAGGATACAGGGGGATGTCTTCTGGGCACGCAGCATGCTGCTTCCCATGCCCGGGACAAACTGCGAGCAGGTGCCTCGCTTGCGCTTCTATCTGCCGAGACTTGGAGCTGGCCAGCGCGCACCTTCCCGCTGTGTGTGCTGCTGTCCGCAAACAGCCTCCAAACAAAGCAGGGCGCTAAGGCATGAGAAGTTAGCGCCCCAGGAGGGAATCTGCCTGCGAGGGAAGCTGTGCAGCACATCCCTTGTTCCGCTCGCCACTTCCCTGACTCTTAGGCAAAGCCCATCTCAACTTGCTTGTAGGCGTGCCTCCGTGCTCAGAAACAGCCCTGTGGCAGGCAGGACAGTGCGAGATGTGTTCTGGGCACGCAGCATGCTGCTTCCCATGCCCGGGACAAACTGCGAGCAGGTGCCTCGCTTGCGCTTCTATCTGCCGAGACTTGGAGACTATCAGAGCGCACCTTGCCGCTGTGTGTGCTGCTGTCCGCAAACAGCCTCCAAACAAAGCAGGGCGCTAAGGCATGAGAAGTTAGCGTCCCAGGAGGGAATCTGCCTGCGAGGGAAGCTGTGCAGCACATCCCTTGTTCCACTCGCCACTTCCCTGACTCTTAGGCAAAGCCCATCTCAGCTGGCTTGTAGGCGTGCCTCCGTGCTCAGAAACAGCCCTGTGGCAGGCAGGACAGTGCGAGATGTGTTCTGGGCACGCAGCATGCTGCTTCCCATGCCCGGGACAAACTGCGAGCCGGTGCCTCGCTTGCGCTTCTATCTGCCGAGACTTGGAGCTGGCCAGCGCGCACCTTCCCGCTGTGTGTGCTGCTGTACGCAAACAGCCTCCAAACAAAGCAGGGCGCTAAGGCATGAGAAGTTAGCGTCCCAGGAGGGAATCTGCCTGCGAGGGAAGCTGTGCAGCACATCCCTTGTTCCACTCGACACTTCCCTGACTCTTAGGCAAAGCCCATCTCAGCTGGCTTGTAGGCGTGCCTCCGTGCTCAGAAGCAGTCCCGTGGCAGGCAGGATACAGGGGGATGTATTCTGGGCATGCAGCATGCTGCTTCCCATGCCCGGGACAAACTGCGAGCCGGTGTCTCGCTTGTGCTTCTATCTGCCGAGACTTGGTGCTGGCCAGCGCGCACCTTCCCGCTGTGTGTGCTGCTGTCCGCAAACAGCCTCCAAACAAAGCAGGGCGCTAAGGCATGAGAAGTTAGCGCCCCAGGAGGGAATCTGCCTGCGAGGGAAGCTGTGCAGCACATCCCTTGTTCCGCTCGCCACTTCCCTGACTCTTAGGCAAAGCCCATCTCAGCTGGCTTGTAGGCGTGCCTCCGTGCTGAGAAGCAGTCCCGTGGCAGGCAGGATACAGGGGGATGTGTTCTGGGCACGCAGCATGCTGCTTCCCATGCCCGGGACAAACTGCGAGCCGGTGCCTCGCTTGCGCTTCTATCTGCCGAGACTTGGAGCCGATCAGAGCGCACCTTGCCGCTGTGTGTGCTGCTGTCCGCAAACAGCCTCCAAACAAAGCAGGGCGCTAAGGCATGAGAACTAAGCGCCCCAGGAGGGAATCTGCCTGCGAGGGAAGCTGTGCAGCACATCCCTTGTTCCGCTCGCCACTTCCCTGACTCTTAGGCAAAGCCCATCTCAACTTGCTTGTAGGCGAGCCTCCGTGCTCAGAAACAGCCCTGTGGCAGGCAGGACAGTGCGAGATGTGTTCTGGGCACGCAGCATGCTGCTTCCCATGCCCGGGACAAACTGCGAGCCGGTGCCTCGCTTGCGCTTCTATCTGCCGAGACTTGGAGCTGGCCAGCGCGCACCTTCCCGCTGTGTGTGCTGCTGTCCGCAAAGAGCCTCCAAACAAGGCAGGGCGCTAAGGCATGAGAAGTTAGCGTCCCAGGAGGGAATCTGCCTGCGAGGGAAGCTGTGCAGCACATCCCTTGTTCCACTCGCCACTTCCCTGACTCTTAGGCAAAGCCCATCTCAACTTGCTTGTAGGCGAGCCTCCGTGCTCAGAAACAGCCCTGTGGCAGGCAGGACAGTGCGAGATGTGTTCTGGGCATGCAGCATGCTGCTTCCCATGCCCGGGACAAACTGCGAGCCGGTGCCTCGCTTGCGCTTCTATCTGCCGAGACTTGGAGCCTATCAGAGCGCACCTTGCCGCTGTGTGTGCTGCTGTACGCAAACAGCCTCCAAACAAAGCAGGGCGCTAAGGCATGAGAAGTTAGCGTCCCAGGAGGGAATCTGCCTGCGAGGGAAGCTGTGCAGCACATCCCTTGTTCCACTCGACACTTCCCTGACTCTTAGGCAAAGCCCATCTCAGCTGGCTTGTAGGCGTGCCTCCGTGCTCAGAAGCAGTCCCGTGGCAGGCAGGATACAGGGGGATGTATTCTGGGCATGCAGCATGCTGCTTCCCATGCCCGGGACAAACTGCGAGCCGGTGTCTCGCTTGTGCTTCTATCTGCCGAGACTTGGTGCTGGCCAGCGCGCACCTTCCCGCTGTGTGTGCTGCTGTCCGCAAACAGCCTCCAAACAAAGCAGGGCGCTAAGGCATGAGAAGTTAGCGCCCCAGGAGGGAATCTGCCTGCGAGGGAAGCTGTGCAGCACATCCCTTGTTCCGCTCGCCACTTCCCTGACTCTTAGGCAAAGCCCATCTCAGCTGGCTTGTAGGCGTGCCTCCGTGCTGAGAAGCAGTCCCGTGGCAGGCAGGATACAGGGGGATGTGTTCTGGGCACGCAGCATGCTGCTTCCCATGCCCGGGACAAACTGCGAGCCGGTGCCTCGCTTGCGCTTCTATCTGCCGAGACTTGGAGCCGATCAGAGCGCACCTTGCCGCTGTGTGTGCTGCTGTCCGCAAACAGCCTCCAAACAAAGCAGGGCGCTAAGGCATGAGAACTAAGCGCCCCAGGAGGGAATCTGCCTGCGAGGGAAGCTGTGCAGCACATCCCTTGTTCCGCTCGCCACTTCCCTGACTCTTAGGCAAAGCCCATCTCAACTTGCTTGTAGGCGAGCCTCCGTGCTCAGAAACAGCCCTGTGGCAGGCAGGACAGTGCGAGATGTGTTCTGGGCACGCAGCATGCTGCTTCCCATGCCCGGGACAAACTGCGAGCAGGTGCCTCGCTTGCGCTTCTATCTGCCGAGACTTGGAGACTATCAGAGCGCACCTTGCCGCTGTGTGTGCTGCTGTCCGCAAACAGCCTCCAAACAAAGCAGGGCGCTAAGGCATGAGAAGTTAGCGTCCCAGGAGGGAATCTGCCTGCGAGGGAAGCTGTGCAGCACATCCCTTGTTCCACTCGCCACTTCCCTGACTCTTAGGCAAAGCCCATCTCAGCTGGCTTGTAGGCGTGCCTCCGTGCTCAGAAGCAGTCCCGTGGCAGGCAGGATACAGGGGGATGTGTTCTGGGCACGCAGCATGCTGCTTCCCATGCCCGGGACAAACTGCGAGCCGGTGCCTCGCTTGCGCTTCTATCTGCCGAGACTTGGAGCCTATCAGAGCGCACCTTGCCGCTGTGTGTGCTGCTGTACGCAAACAGCCTCCAAACAAAGCAGGGCGCTAAGGCATGAGAAGTTAGCGTCCCAGGAGGGAATCTGCCTGCGAGGGAAGCTGTGCAGCACATCCCTTGTTCCACTCGACACTTCCCTGACTCTTAGGCAAAGCCCATCTCAGCTGGCTTGTAGGCGTGCCTCCGTGCTCAGAAGCAGTCCCGTGGCAGGCAGGATACAGGGGGATGTATTCTGGGCATGCAGCATGCTGCTTCCCATGCCCGGGACAAACTGCGAGCCGGTGTCTCGCTTGTGCTTCTATCTGCCGAGACTTGGTGCTGGCCAGCGCGCACCTTCCCGCTGTGTGTGCTGCTGTCCGCAAACAGCCTCCAAACAAAGCAGGGCGCTAAGGCATGAGAAGTTAGCGCCCCAGGAGGGAATCTGCCTGCGAGGGAAGCTGTGCAGCACATCCCTTGTTCCGCTCGCCACTTCCCTGACTCTTAGGCAAAGCCCATCTCAGCTGGCTTGTAGGCGTGCCTCCGTGCTGAGAAGCAGTCCCGTGGCAGGCAGGATACAGGGGGATGTGTTCTGGGCACGCAGCATGCTGCTTCCCATGCCCGGGACAAACTGCGAGCCGGTGCCTCGCTTGCGCTTCTATCTGCCGAGACTTGGAGCCGATCAGAGCGCACCTTGCCGCTGTGTGTGCTGCTGTCCGCAAACAGCCTCCAAACAAAGCAGGGCGCTAAGGCATGAGAACTAAGCGCCCCAGGAGGGAATCTGCCTGCGAGGGAAGCTGTGCAGCACATCCCTTGTTCCGCTCGCCACTTCCCTGACTCTTAGGCAAAGCCCATCTCAGCTGGCTTGTAGGCGTGCCTCCGTGCTCAGAAGCAGTCCCGTGGCAGGCAGGATACAGGGGGATGTGTTCTGGGCACGCAGCATGCTGCTTCCCATGCCCGGGACAAACTGCGAGCCGGTGCCTCGCTTGCGCTTCTATCTGCCGAGACTTGGAGCCTATCAGAGCGCACCTTGCCGCTGTGTGTGCTGCTGTACGCAAACAGCCTCCAAACAAAGCAGGGCGCTAAGGCATGAGAAGTTAGCGTCCCAGGAGGGAATCTGCCTGCGAGGGAAGCTGTGCAGCACATCCCTTGTTCCACTCGACACTTCCCTGACTCTTAGGCAAAGCCCATCTCAGCTGGCTTGTAGGCGTGCCTCCGTGCTCAGAAGCAGTCCCGTGGCAGGCAGGATACAGGGGGATGTATTCTGGGCATGCAGCATGCTGCTTCCCATGCCCGGGACAAACTGCGAGCGGGTGTCTCGCTTGTGCTTCTATCTGCCGAGACTTGGTGCTGGCCAGCGCGCACCTTCCCGCTGTGTGTGCTGCTGTCCGCAAACCGCCTCCAAACAAAGCAGGGCGCTAAGGCATGAGAAGTTAGCGTCCCAGGAGGGAATCTGCCTGCGAGGGAAGCTGTGCAGCACATCCCTTGTTCCGCTCGCCACTTCCCTGACTCTTAGGCAAAGCCCATCTCAACTTGCTTGTAGGCGAGCCTCCGTGCTCAGAAACAGCCCTGTGCGAGATGTGTTCTGGGCACGCAGCATGCTGCTTCCCATGCCCGGGACAAACTGCGAGCCGGTGCCTCGCTTGCGCTTCTATCTGCCAAGACTTGGAGCCTATCAGAGCGTACCTTCCCGCTGTGTGTGCTGCTGTCCGCAAACAGCCTCCAAACAAAGCAGGGCGCTAAGGCATGAGAAGTTAGCACCCCAGGAGGGAATCTGCCTGCGAGGGAAGCTGTGCAGCACATCCCTTGTTCCGCTCGACACTTCCCTGACTCTTAGGCAAAGCCCATCTCAACTTGCTTGTAGGCGAGCCTCCGTGCTCAGAAACAGCCCTGTGCGAGATGTGTTCTGGGCACGCAGCATGCTGCTTCCCATGCCCGGGACAAACTGCGAGCAGGTGCCCCGCTTGCGCTTCTATCTGCCGAGACTTGGAGCCTATCAGAGCGTACCTTCCCGCTGTGTGTGCTGCTGTCCACAAACAGCCTCCAAACAAAGCAGGGAGCTAAGGCATGAGAAGTTAGCGCCCCAGGAGGGAATCTGCCTGCGAGGGAAGCTGTGCAGCACATCCCTTGTTCCACTCGCCACTTCCCTGACTCTTAGGCAAAGCCCATCTCAGCTGGCTTGTAGGCGTGCCTCCGTGCTCAGAAGCAGTCCCGTGGCAGGCAGGATACAGGGGGATGTACTCTGGGCATGCAGCATGCTGCTTCCCATGCCCGGGACAAACTGCAAGCCGGTGCCTCGCTTGTGCTTCTATCTGCCGAGACTTGGAGCTGGCCAGCGCGCACCTTGCCGCTGTGTGTGCTGCTGTCCACAAACAGCCTCCAAACAAAGCAGGGCGCTAAGGCATGAGAAGTTAGCGTCCCAGGAGGGAATCTGCCTGCGAGGGAAGCTGTGCAGCACATCCCTTGTTCCGCTCGCCACTTCCCTGACTCTTAGGCAAAGCCCATCTCAGCTGCCTTGTAGGTGTGCCTCCGTGCTGAGAAGCAGTCCCGTGGCAGGCAGGATACAGGGGGATGTCTTCTGGGCACGCAGCATGCTGCTTCCCATGCCCGGGACAAACTGCGAGCAGGTGCCTCGCTTGCGCTTCTATCTGCCGAGACTTGGAGCTGGCCAGCGCGCACCTTGCCGCTGTGTGTGCTGCTGTCCGCAAACAGCCTCCAAACAAAGCAGGGTGCTAAGGCATGAGAAGTTAGCGTCCCAGGAGGGAATCTGCCTGCGAGGGAAGCTGTGCGGCACATCCCTTGTTCCGCTCGACACTTCCCTGACTCTTAGGCAAAGCCCATCTCAACTTGCTTGTAGGCGAGCCTCCGTGCTCAGAAACAGCCCTGTGCGAGATGTGTTCTGGGCACGCAGCATGCTGCTTCCCATGCCCGGGACAAACTGCGAGCAGGTGCCCCGCTTGCGCTTCTATCTGCCGAGACTTGGAGACTATCAGAGCGTACCTTCCCGCTGTGTGTGCTGCTGTCCACAAACAGCCTCCAAACAAAGCAGGGCGCTAAGGCATGAGAAGTTAGCGCCCCAGGAGGGAATCTGCCTGCGAGGGAAGCTGTGCAGCACATCCCTTGTTCCACTCGCCACTTCCCTGACTCTTAGGCAAAGCCCATCTCAGCTGGCTTGTAGGCGTGCCTCCGTGCTCAGAAGCAGTCCCGTGGCAGGCAGGATACAGGGGGATGTACTCTGGGCATGCAGCATGCTGCTTCCCATGCCCGGGACAAACTGCAAGCCGGTGCCTCGCTTGTGCTTCTATCTGCCGAGACTTGGAGCTGGCCAGCGCGCACCTTGCCGCTGTGTGTGCTGCTGTCCACAAACAGCCTCCAAACAAAGCAGGGCGCTAAGGCATGAGAAGTTAGCGTCCCAGGAGGGAATCTGCCTGCGAGGGAAGCTGTGCAGCACATCCCTTGTTCCGCTCGCCACTTCCCTGACTCTTAGGCAAAGCCCATCTCAGCTGGCTTGTAGGTGTGCCTCCGTGCTGAGAAGCAGTCCCGTGGCAGGCAGGATACAGGGGGATGTCTTCTGGGCACGCAGCATGCTGCTTCCCATGCCCGGGACAAACTGCGAGCCGGTGCCTCGCTTGCGCTTCTATCTGCCGAGACTTGGAGCTGGCCAGCGCGCACCTTCCCGCTGTGTGTGCTGCTGTCCGCAAACAGCCTCCAAACAAAGCAGGGCGCTAAGGCATGAGAAGTTAGCGCCCCAGGAGGGAATCTGCCTGCGAGGGAAGCTGTGCAGCACATCCCTTGTTCCGCTCGCCACTTCCCTGACTCTTAGGCAAAGCCCATCTCAGCTGGCTTGTAGGCGTGCCTCCGTGCTCAGAAACAGCCCTGTGGCAGGCAGGACAGTGCGAGATGTGTTCTGGGCACGCAGCATGCTGCTTCCCATGCCCGGGACAAACTGCGAGCCGGTGCCTCGCTTGCGCTTCTATCTGCCGAGACTTGGAGACTATCAGAGCGCACCTTGCCGCTGTGTGTGCTGCTCTCCGCAAACAGCCTCCAAACAAAGCAGGGCGCTAAGGCATGAGAAGTTAGCGCCCCAGGAGGGAATCTGCCTGTGAGGGAAGCTGTGCAGCACATCCCTTGTTCCGCTCGCCACTTCCCTGACTCTTAGGCAAAGCCCATCTCAGCTGGCTTGTAGGTGTGCCTCCGTGCTGAGAAGCAGTCCCGTGGCAGGCAGGATACAGGGGGATGTCTTCTGGGCACGCAGCATGCTGCTTCCCATGCCCGGGACAAACTGCGAGCCGGTGCCTCGCTTGCGCTTCTATCTGCCGAGACTTGGAGCCTATCAGAGCGTACCTTCCCGCTGTGTGTGCTCCTGTCCGCAAACAGCCTCCAAACAAAGCAGGGCGCTAAGGCATGAGAAGTTAGCGCCCCAGGAGGGAATCTGCCTGCGAGGGAAGCTGTGCAGCACATCCCTTGTTCCACTCGCCACTTCCCTGACTCTTAGGCAAAGCCCATCTCAGCTGGCTTGTAGGCGTGCCTCCGTGCTCAGAAGCAGTCCCGTGGCAGGCAGGATACAGGGGGATGTACTCTGGGCATGCAGCATGCTGCTTCCCATGCCCGGGACAAACTGCAAGCCGGTGCCTCGCTTGTGCTTCTATCTGCCGAGACTTGGAGCTGGCCAGCGCGCACCTTGCCGCTGTGTGTGCTGCTGTCCACAAACAGCCTCCAAAAAAAGCAGGGCGCTAAGGCATGAGAAGTTAGCGCCCCAGGAGGGAATCTGCCTGCGAGGGAAGCTGTGCAGCACATCCCTTGTTCCGCTCGCCACTTCCCTGACTCTTAGGCAAAGCCCATCTCAGCTGGCTTGTAGGTGTGCCTCCGTGCTGAGAAGCAGTCCCGTGGCAGGCAGGATACAGGGGGATGTCTTCTGGGCACGCAGCATGCTGCTTCCCATGCCCGGGACAAACTGCGAGCAGGTGCCTCGCTTGCGCTTCTATCTGCCGAGACTTGGAGCTGGCCAGCGCGCACCTTGCCGCTGTGTGTGCTGCTGTCCGCAAACAGCCTCCAAACAAAGCAGGGCGCTAAGGCATGAGAAGTTAGCGCCCCAGGAGGGAATCTGCCTGCGAGGGAAGCTGTGCAGCACATCCCTTGTTCCGCTCGACACTTCCCTGACTCTTAGGCAAAGCCCATCTCAACTTGCTTGTAGGCGAGCCTCCGTGCTCAGAAACAGCCCTGTGCGAGATGTGTTCTGGGCACGCAGCATGCTGCTTCCCATGCCCGGGACAAACTGCGAGCAGGTGCCCCGCTTGCGCTTCTATCTGCCGAGACTTGGAGCCTATCAGAGCGTACCTTCCCGCTGTGTGTGCTGCTGTCCACAAACAGCCTCCAAACAAAGCAGGGCGCTAAGGCATGAGAAGTTAGCGCCCCAGGAGGGAATCTGCCTGCGAGGGAAGCTGTGCAGCACATCCCTTGTTTCGCCCGCCACTTCCCTGACTCTTAGGCAAAGCCCATCTCAGCTGGCTTGTAGGCGTGCCTCCGTGCTCAGAAGCAGTCCCGTGGCAGGCAGGATACAGGGGGATGTGTTCTGGGCACGCAGCATGCTGCTTCCCATGCCCGGGACAAACTGCGAGCCGGTGCCTCGCTTGCGCTTCTATCTGCCGAGACTTGGAGCTGGCCAGCGCGCACCTTGCCGCTGTGTGTGCTGCTGTCCACAAACAGCCTCCAAACAAAGCAGGGCGCTAAGGCATGAGAAGTTAGCGCCCCAGGAGGGAATCTGCCTGCGAGGGAAGCTGTGCAGCACATCCCTTGTTCCACTCGCCACTTCCCTGACTCTTAGGCAAAGCCCATCTCAACTTGCTTGTAGGCGAGCCTCCGTGCTCAGAAACAGCCCTGTGGCAGGCAGGACAGTGCGAGATGTGTTCTGGGCACGCAGCATGCTGCTTCCCATGCCCGGGACAAACTGCGAGCCGGTGCCTCGCTTGCGCTTCTATCTGCCGAGACTTGGAGCCTATCAGAGCGCACCTTCCCGCTGTGTGTGCTGCTGTCCGCAAACAGCCTCCAAACAAAGCAGGGCGCTAAGGCATGAGAAGTTAGCGCCCCAGGAGGGAATCTGCCTGCGAGGGAAGCTGTGCAGCACATCCCTTGTTCCGCTCGCCACTTCCCTGACTCTTAGGCAAAGCCCATCTCAGCTGGCTTGTAGGCGTGCCTCCGTGCTCAGAAACAGCCCTGTGGCAGGCAGGACAGTGCGAGATGTGTTCTTGGCACGCAGCATGCTGCTTCCCATGCCCGGGACAAACTGCGAGCCGGTGCCTCGCTTGCGCTTCTATCTGCCGAGACTTGGAGCCTATCAGAGCGCACCTTGCCGCTGTGTGTGCTGCTGTCCGCAAACAGCCTCCAAACAAAGCAGGGCGCTAAGGCATGAGAAGTTAGCGTCCCAGGAGGGAATCTGCCTGCGAGGGAAGCTGTGCAGCACATCCCTTGTTCCACTCGCCACTTCCCTGACTCTTAGGCAAAGCCCATCTCAGCTGGCTTGTAGGTGTGCCTCTGTGCTCAGAAGCAGTCCCGTGGCAGGCAGGATACAGGGGGATGTGTTCTGGGCACGCAGCATGCTGCTTCCCATGCCCGGGACAAACTGCGAGCCGGTGCCTCGCTTGCGCTTCTATCTGCCGAGACTTGGTGCTGGCCAGCGCGCACCTTGCCGCTGTGTGTGCTGCTGTCCGCAAACAGCCTCCAAACAAAGCAGGGCGCTAAGGCATGAGAAGTTAGCGTCCCAGGAGGGAATCTGCCTGCGAGGGAAGCTGTGCAGCACATCCCTTGTTCCACTCGACACTTCCCTGACTCTTAGGCAAAGCCCATCTCAACTTGCTTGTAGGCGAGCCTCCGTGCTCAGAAACAGCCCTGTGCGAGATGTGTTCTGGGCACGCAGCATGCTGCTTCCCATGCCCGGGACAAACTGCGAGCAGGTGCCTCGCTTGCGCTTCTATCTGCCGAGACTTGGAGCTGGCCAGCGCGCACCTTGCCGCTGTGTGTGCTGCTGTCCGCAAACAGCCTCCAAACAAAGCAGGGCGCTAAGGCATGAGAAGTTAGCGTCCCAGGAGGGAATCTGCCTGCGAGGGAAGCTGTGCAGCACATCCCTTGTTCCACTCGACACTTCCCTGACTCTTAGGCAAAGCCCATCTCAGCTGGCTTGTAGGCGTGCCTCCGTGCTCAGAAGCAGTCCCGTGGCAGGCAGGATACAGGGGGATGTGTTCTGGGCACGCAGCATGCTGCTTCCCATGCCCGGGACAAACTGCGAGCCGGTGCCTCGCTTGCGCTTCTATCTGCCGAGACTTGGAGCCGATCAGAGCGCACCTTGCCGCTGTGTGTGCTGCTGTCCGCAAACAGCCTCCAAACAAAGCAGGGCGCTAAGGCATGAGAAGTTAGCGTCCCAGGAGGGAATCTGCCTGCGAGGGAAGCTGTGCAGCACATCCCTTGTTCCGCTCGCCACTTCCCTGACTCTTAGGCAAAGCCCATCTCAGCTGGCTTGTAGGTGTGCCTCCGTGCTGAGAAGCAGTCCCGTGGCAGGCAGGATACAGGGGGATGTCTTCTGGGCACGCAGCATGCTGCTTCCCATGCCCGGGACAAACTGCGAGCAGGTGCCTCGCTTGCGCTTCTATCTGCCGAGACTTGGAGCTGGCCAGCGCGCACCTTCCCGCTGTGTGTGCTGCTGTCCGCAAACAGTCTCCAAACAAAGCAGGGCACTAAGGCAAGAGAAGTTAGCGCCCCAGGAGGGAATCTGCCTGCGAGGGAAGCTGTGCAGCACATCCCTTGTTCCACTCGCCACTTCCCTGACTCTTAGGCAAAGCCCATCTCAACTTGCTTGTAGGCGTGCCTAATGCTCAAAAACAGCCCTGTGGCAGGCAGGACAGTGCGAGATGTGTTCTGGGCATGCAGCATGCTGCTTCCCATGCCCGGGACAAACTGCGAGCCGGTGCCTCGCTTGCGCTTCTATCTGCCGAGACTTGGAGCCGATCAGAGCGCACCTTCCCGCTGTGTGTGCTGCTGTCCGCAAACCGCCTCCAAACAAAGCAGGGCGCTAAGGCATGAGAAGTTAGCGTCCCAGGAGGGAATCTGCCTGCGAGGGAAGCTGTGCAGCACATCCCTTGTTCCGCTCGCCACTTCCCTGACTCTTAGGCAAAGCCCATCTCAGCTGGCTTGTAGGCGTGCCTCCGTGCTCAGAAGCAGTCCCGTGGCAGGCAGGATACAGGGGGATGTGTTCTGGGCACGCAGCATGCTGCTTCCCATGCCCGGGACAAACTGCGAGCCGGTGCCTCGCTTGCGCTTCTATCTGCCGAGACTTGGAGCCTATCAGAGCGTACCTTCCCGCTGTGTGTGCTGCTGTCCGCAAACAGCCTCCAAACAAAGCAGGGCGCTAAGGCATGAGAAGTTAGCGTCCCAGGAGGGAATCTGCCTGCGAGGGAAGCTGTGCAGCAGTTCCCTTGTTCCACTCGCCACTTCCCTGACTCTTAGGCAAAGCCCATCTCAGCTGGCTTGTAGGTGTGCCTCCGTGCTCAGAAGTAGTCCCGTGGCAGGCAGGATACAGGGGGATGCATTCTGGGCATGCAGCATGCTGCTTCCCATGCCCGGGACAAACTGCGAGCCGGTGCCTCGCTTGCGCTTCTATCTGCCGAGACTTGGAGCTGGCCAGCGCGCACCTTGCCGCTGTGCGTGCTGCTGTCCGCAAACAGTCTCCAAACAAAGCAGGGCACTAAGGCAAGAGAACTAAGCGCCCCAGGAGGGAATCTGCCTGCGAGGGAAGCTGTGCAGCACATCCCTTGTTCCGCTCGACACTTCCCTGACTCTTAGGCAAAGCCCATCTCAACTTGCTTGTAGGCGAGCCTCCGTGCTCAGAAACAGCCCTGTGGCAGGCAGGACAGTGCGAGATGTGTTCTGGGCACGCAGCATGCTGCTTCCCATGCCCGGGACAAACTGCGAGCCGGTGCCTCGCTTGCGCTTCTATCTGCCGAGACTTGGAGCTGGCCAGCGCGCACCTTCCCGCTGTGTGTGCTGCTGTCCGCAAACAGTCTCCAAACAAAGCAGGGCACTAAGGCAAGAGAAGTTAGCGCCCCAGGAGGGAATCTGCCTGCGAGGGAAGCTGTGCAGCACATCCCTTGTTCCACTCGCCACTTCCCTGACTCTTAGGCAAAGCCCATCTCAACTTGCTTGTAGGCGTGCCTCCGTGCTCAGAAACAGCCCTGTGGCAGGCAGGACAGTGCGAGATGTGTTCTGGGCATGCAGCATGCTGCTTCCCATGCCCGGGACAAACTGCGAGCCGGTGTCTCGCTTGCGCTTCTATCTGCCGAGACTTGGAGCCGATCAGAGCGCACCTTCCCGCTGTGTGTGCTGCTGTCCACAAACAGCCTCCAAACAAAGCAGGGCGCTAAGGCATGAGAAGTTAGCGCCCCAGGAGGGAATCTGCCTGCGAGGGAAGCTGTGCAGCACATCCCTTGTTTCGCCCGCCACTTCCCTGACTCTTAGGCAAAGCCCATCTCAGCTGGCTTGTAGGCGTGCCTCCGTGCTCAGAAGCAGTCCCGTGGCAGGCAGGATACAGGGGGATGTACTCTGGGCATGCAGCATGCTGCTTCCCATGCCCGGGACAAACTGCAAGCCGGTGCCTCGCTTGTGCTTCTATCTGCCGAGACTTGGAGCTGGCCAGCGCGCACCTTGCCGCTGTGTGTGCTGCTGTCCACAAACAGCCTCCAAACAAAGCAGGGCGCTAAGGCATGAGAAGTTAGCGCCCCAGGAGGGAATCTGCCTGCGAGGGAAGCTGTGCAGCACATCCCTTGTTCCGCTCGCCACTTCCCTGACTCTTAGGCAAAGCCCATCTCAGCTGGCTTGTAGGTGTGCCTCCGTGCTGAGAAGCAGTCCCGTGGCAGGCAGGATACAGGGGGATGTACTCTGGGCACGCAGCATGCTGCTTCCCATGCCCGGGACAAACTGCGAGCAGGTGCCTCGCTTGCGCTTCTATCTGCCGAGACTTGGAGCTGGCCAGCGCGCACCTTCCCGCTGTGTGTGCTGCTGTCCGCAAACAGCCTCCAAACAAAGCAGGGCGCTAAGGCATGAGAAGTTAGCGCCCCAGGAGGGAATCTGCCTGCGAGGGAAGCTGTGCAGCACATCCCTTGTTCCACTCGCCACTTCCCTGACTCTTAGGCAAAGCCCATCTCAACTTGCTTGTAGGCGAGCCTCCGTGCTCAGAAACAGCCCTGTGGCAGGCAGGACAGTGCGAGATGTGTTCTGGGCACGCAGCATGCTGCTTCCCATGCCCGGGACAAACTGCGAGCCGGTGCCTCGCTTGCGCTTCTATCTGCCGAGACTTGGAGCCTATCAGAGCGCACCTTGCCGCTGTGTTGCTGCTGTCCGCAAACAGCCTCCAAACAAAGCAGGGCGCTAAGGCATGAGAAGTTAGCGCCCCAGGAGGGAATCTGCCTGCGAGGGAAGCTGTGCAGCACATCCCTTGTTCCGCTCGCCACTTCCCTGACTCTTAGGCAAAGCCCATCTCAGCTGGCTTGTAGGCGTGCCTCCGTGCTCAGAAACAGCCCTGTGGCAGGCAGGACAGTGCGAGATGTGTTCTTGGCACGCAGCATGCTGCTTCCCATGCCCGGGACAAACTGCGAGCCGGTGCCTCGCTTGCGCTTCTATCTGCCGAGACTTGGTGCTGGCCAGCGCGCACCTTGCCGCTGTGTGTGCTGCTGTCCGCAAACAGCCTCCAAACAAAGCAGGGCGCTAAGGCATGAGAAGTTAGCGTCCCAGGAGGGAATCTGCCTGCGAGGGAAGCTGTGCAGCACATCCCTTGTTCCACTCGACACTTCCCTGACTCTTAGGCAAAGCCCATCTCAACTTGCTTGTAGGCGAGCCTCCGTGCTCAGAAACAGCCCTGTGCGAGATGTGTTCTGGGCACGCAGCATGCTGCTTCCCATGCCCGGGACAAACTGCGAGCAGGTGCCTCGCTTGCGCTTCTATCTGCCGAGACTTGGAGCTGGCCAGCGCGCACCTTGCCGCTGTGTGTGCTGCTGTCCGCAAACAGCCTCCAAACAAAGCAGGGCGCTAAGGCATGAGAAGTTAGCGTCCCAGGAGGGAATCTGCCTGCGAGGGAAGCTGTGCAGCACATCCCTTGTTCCACTCGACACTTCCCTGACTCTTAGGCAAAGCCCATCTCAGCTGGCTTGTAGGCGTGCCTCCGTGCTCAGAAGCAGTCCCGTGGCAGGCAGGATACAGGGGGATGTGTTCTGGGCACGCAGCATGCTGCTTCCCATGCCCGGGACAAACTGCGAGCCGGTGCCTCGCTTGCGCTTCTATCTGCCGAGACTTGGAGCCGATCAGAGCGCACCTTGCCGCTGTGTGTGCTGCTGTCCGCAAACAGCCTCCAAACAAAGCAGGGCGCTAAGGCATGAGAAGTTAGCGTCCCAGGAGGGAATCTGCCTGCGAGGGAAGCTGTGCAGCACATCCCTTGTTCCGCTCGCCACTTCCCTGACTCTTAGGCAAAGCCCATCTCAGCTGGCTTGTAGGTGTGCCTCCGTGCTGAGAAGCAGTCCCGTGGCAGGCAGGATACAGGGGGATGTCTTCTGGGCACGCAGCATGCTGCTTCCCATGCCCGGGACAAACTGCGAGCAGGTGCCTCGCTTGCGCTTCTATCTGCCGAGACTTGGAGCTGGCCAGCGCGCACCTTCCCGCTGTGTGTGCTGCTGTCCGCAAACAGTCTCCAAACAAAGCAGGGCACTAAGGCAAGAGAAGTTAGCGCCCCAGGAGGGAATCTGCCTGCGAGGGAAGCTGTGCAGCACATCCCTTGTTCCACTCGCCACTTCCCTGACTCTTAGGCAAAGCCCATCTCAACTTGCTTGTAGGCGTGCCTAATGCTCAGAAACAGCCCTGTGGCAGGCAGGACAGTGCGAGATGTGTTCTGGGCATGCAGCATGCTGCTTCCCATGCCCGGGACAAACTGCGAGCCGGTGCCTCGCTTGCGCTTCTATCTGCCGAGACTTGGAGCCGATCAGAGCGCACCTTCCCGCTGTGTGTGCTGCTGTCCGCAAACCGCCTCCAAACAAAGCAGGGCGCTAAGGCATGAGAAGTTAGCGTCCCAGGAGGGAATCTGCCTGCGAGGGAAGCTGTGCAGCACATCCCTTGTTCCGCTCGCCACTTCCCTGACTCTTAGGCAAAGCCCATCTCAGCTGGCTTGTAGGCGTGCCTCCGTGCTCAGAAACAGCCCTGTGGCAGGCAGGACAGTGCGAGATGTGTTCTGGGCACGCAGCATGCTGCTTCCCATGCCCGGGACAAACTGCGAGCCGGTGCCTCGCTTGCGCTTCTATCTGCCGAGACTTGGAGCCTATCAGAGCGCACCTTGCCGCTGTGTTGCTGCTGTCCGCAAACAGCCTCCAAACAAAGCAGGGCGCTAAGGCATGAGAAGTTAGCGCCCCAGGAGGGAATCTGCCTGCGAGGGAAGCTGTGCAGCACATCCCTTGTTCCGCTCGCCACTTCCCTGACTCTTAGGCAAAGCCCATCTCAGCTGGCTTGTAGGCGTGCCTCCGTGCTCAGAAACAGCCCTGTGGCAGGCAGGACAGTGCGAGATGTGTTCTTGGCACGCAGCATGCTGCTTCCCATGCCCGGGACAAACTGCGAGCCGGTGCCTCGCTTGCGCTTCTATCTGCCGAGACTTGGTGCTGGCCAGCGCGCACCTTGCCGCTGTGTGTGCTGCTGTCCGCAAACAGCCTCCAAACAAAGCAGGGCGCTAAGGCATGAGAAGTTAGCGTCCCAGGAGGGAATCTGCCTGCGAGGGAAGCTGTGCAGCACATCCCTTGTTCCACTCGACACTTCCCTGACTCTTAGGCAAAGCCCATCTCAACTTGCTTGTAGGCGAGCCTCCGTGCTCAGAAACAGCCCTGTGCGAGATGTGTTCTGGGCACGCAGCATGCTGCTTCCCATGCCCGGGACAAACTGCGAGCAGGTGCCTCGCTTGCGCTTCTATCTGCCGAGACTTGGAGCTGGCCAGCGCGCACCTTGCCGCTGTGTGTGCTGCTGTCCGCAAACAGCCTCCAAACAAAGCAGGGCGCTAAGGCATGAGAAGTTAGCGTCCCAGGAGGGAATCTGCCTGCGAGGGAAGCTGTGCAGCACATCCCTTGTTCCACTCGACACTTCCCTGACTCTTAGGCAAAGCCCATCTCAGCTGGCTTGTAGGCGTGCCTCCGTGCTCAGAAGCAGTCCCGTGGCAGGCAGGATACAGGGGGATGTGTTCTGGGCACGCAGCATGCTGCTTCCCATGCCCGGGACAAACTGCGAGCCGGTGCCTCGCTTGCGCTTCTATCTGCCGAGACTTGGAGCCGATCAGAGCGCACCTTGCCGCTGTGTGTGCTGCTGTCCGCAAACAGCCTCCAAACAAAGCAGGGCGCTAAGGCATGAGAAGTTAGCGTCCCAGGAGGGAATCTGCCTGCGAGGGAAGCTGTGCAGCACATCCCTTGTTCCGCTCGCCACTTCCCTGACTCTTAGGCAAAGCCCATCTCAGCTGGCTTGTAGGTGTGCCTCCGTGCTGAGAAGCAGTCCCGTGGCAGGCAGGATACAGGGGGATGTCTTCTGGGCACGCAGCATGCTGCTTCCCATGCCCGGGACAAACTGCGAGCAGGTGCCTCGCTTGCGCTTCTATCTGCCGAGACTTGGAGCTGGCCAGCGCGCACCTTCCCGCTGTGTGTGCTGCTGTCCGCAAACAGTCTCCAAACAAAGCAGGGCACTAAGGCAAGAGAAGTTAGCGCCCCAGGAGGGAATCTGCCTGCGAGGGAAGCTGTGCAGCACATCCCTTGTTCCACTCGCCACTTCCCTGACTCTTAGGCAAAGCCCATCTCAACTTGCTTGTAGGCGTGCCTAATGCTCAGAAACAGCCCTGTGGCAGGCAGGACAGTGCGAGATGTGTTCTGGGCATGCAGCATGCTGCTTCCCATGCCCGGGACAAACTGCGAGCCGGTGCCTCGCTTGCGCTTCTATCTGCCGAGACTTGGAGCCGATCAGAGCGCACCTTCCCGCTGTGTGTGCTGCTGTCCGCAAACCGCCTCCAAACAAAGCAGGGCGCTAAGGCATGAGAAGTTAGCGTCCCAGGAGGGAATCTGCCTGCGAGGGAAGCTGTGCAGCACATCCCTTGTTCCGCTCGCCACTTCCCTGACTCTTAGGCAAAGCCCATCTCAGCTGGCTTGTAGGCGTGCCTCCGTGCTCAGAAGCAGTCCCGTGGCAGGCAGGATACAGGGGGATGTGTTCTGGGCACGCAGCATGCTGCTTCCCATGCCCGGGACAAACTGCGAGCCGGTGCCTCGCTTGCGCTTCTATCTGCCGAGACTTGGAGCCTATCAGAGCGTACCTTCCCGCTGTGTGTGCTGCTGTCCGCAAACAGCCTCCAAACAAAGCAGGGCGCTAAGGCATGAGAAGTTAGCGTCCCAGGAGGGAATCTGCCTGCGAGGGAAGCTGTGCAGCAGTTCCCTTGTTCCACTCGCCACTTCCCTGACTCTTAGGCAAAGCCCATCTCAGCTGGCTTGTAGGTGTGCCTCCGTGCTCAGAAGTAGTCCCGTGGCAGGCAGGATACAGGGGGATGCATTCTGGGCATGCAGCATGCTGCTTCCCATGCCCGGGACAAACTGCGAGCCGGTGCCTCGCTTGCGCTTCTATCTGCCGAGACTTGGAGCTGGCCAGCGCGCACCTTGCCGCTGTGCGTGCTGCTGTCCGCAAACAGTCTCCAAACAAAGCAGGGCACTAAGGCAAGAGAACTAAGCGCCCCAGGAGGGAATCTGCCTGCGAGGGAAGCTGTGCAGCACATCCCTTGTTCCGCTCGACACTTCCCTGACTCTTAGGCAAAGCCCATCTCAACTTGCTTGTAGGCGAGCCTCCGTGCTCAGAAACAGCCCTGTGGCAGGCAGGACAGTGCGAGATGTGTTCTGGGCACGCAGCATGCTGCTTCCCATGCCCGGGACAAACTGCGAGCCGGTGCCTCGCTTGCGCTTCTATCTGCCGAGACTTGGAGCTGGCCAGCGCGCACCTTCCCGCTGTGTGTGCTGCTGTCCGCAAACAGTCTCCAAACAAAGCAGGGCGCTAAGGCAAGAGAAGTTAGCGCCCCAGGAGGGAATCTGCCTGCGAGGGAAGCTGTGCAGCACATCCCTTGTTCCACTCGCCACTTCCCTGACTCTTAGGCAAAGACCATCTCAGCTGGCTTGATGGCGTGCCTCCGTGCTCAGAAGCAGTCCCGTGGCAGGCAGGATACAGGGGGATGTGTTCTGGGCACGCAGCATGCTGCTTCCCATGCCCGGGACAAACTGCGAGCCGGTGCCTCGCTTGCGCTTCTATCTGCCGAGACTTGGAGCCTATCAGAGCGTACCTTCCCGCTGTGTGTGCTGCTGTCCGCAAACAGCCTCCAAACAAAGCAGGGCGCTAAGGCATGAGAAGTTAGCGTCCCAGGAGGGAATCTGCCTGCGAGGGAAGCTGTGCAGCAGTTCCCTTGTTCCACTCGCCACTTCCCTGACTCTTAGGCAAAGCCCATCTCAGCTGGCTTGTAGGTGTGCCTCCGTGCTCAGAAGTAGTCCCGTGGCAGGCAGGATACAGGGGGATGCATTCTGGGCATGCAGCATGCTGCTTCCCATGCCCGGGACAAACTGCGAGCCGGTGCCTCGCTTGCGCTTCTATCTGCCGAGACTTGGAGCTGGCCAGCGCGCACCTTCCCGCTGTGTGTGCTGCTGTCCGCAAACAGTCTCCAAACAAAGCAGGGCACTAAGGCAAGAGAAGTTAGCGTCCCAGGAGGGAATCTGCCTGCGAGGGAAGCTGTGCAGCACATCCCTTGTTCCACTCGCCACTTCCCTGACTCTTAGGCAAAGCCCATCTCAACTTGCTTGTAGGCGTGCCTCCGTGCTCAGAAACAGCCCTGTGGCAGGCAGGACAGTGCGAGATGTGTTCTGGGCATGCAGCATGCTGCTTCCCATGCCCGGGACAAACTGCGAGCCGGTGCCTCGCTTGCGCTTCTATCTGCCGAGACTTGGAGCCGATCAGAGCGCACCTTCCCGCTGTGTGTGCTGCTGTCCGCAAACAGCCTCCAAACAAAGCAGGGCGCTAAGGCATGAGAAGTTAGCGTCCCAGGAGGGAATCTGCCTGCGAGGGAAGCTGTGCAGCACATCCCTTGTTCCGCTCGCCACTTCCCTGACTCTTAGGCAAAGCCCATCTCAGCTGGCTTGTAGGCGTGCCTCCGTGCTCAGAAGCAGTCCCGTGGCAGGCAAGATACAGGGGGATGTGTTCTGGGCACGCAGCATGCTGCTTCCCATGCCCGGGACAAACTGCGAGCCGGTGCCTCGCTTGCGCTTCTATCTGCCGAGACTTGGAGCCTATCAGAGCGTACCTTCCCGCTGTGTGTGCTGCTGTCCGCAAACAGCCTCCAAACAAAGCAGGGCGCTAAGGCATGAGAAGTTAGCACCCCAGGAGGGAATCTGCCTGCGAGGGAAGCTGTGCAGCACATCCCTTGTTCCGCTCGACACTTCCCTGACTCTTAGGCAAAGCCCATCTCAACTTGCTTGTAGGCGAGCCTCCGTGCTCAGAAACAGCCCTGTGCGAGATGTGTTCTGGGCACGCAGCATGCTGCTTCCCATGCCCGGGACAAACTGCGAGCAGGTGCCCCGCTTGCGCTTCTATCTGCCGAGACTTGGAGCCTATCAGAGCGTACCTTCCCGCTGTGTGTGCTGCTGTCCACAAACAGCCTCCAAACAAAGCAGGGAGCTAAGGCATGAGAAGTTAGCGCCCCAGGAGGGAATCTGCCTGCGAGGGAAGCTGTGCAGCACATCCCTTGTTCCACTCGCCACTTCCCTGACTCTTAGGCAAAGCCCATCTCAGCTGGCTTGTAGGCGTGCCTCCGTGCTCAGAAGCAGTCCCGTGGCAGGCAGGATACAGGGGGATGTACTCTGGGCATGCAGCATGCTGCTTCCCATGCCCGGGACAAACTGCAAGCCGGTGCCTCGCTTGTGCTTCTATCTGCCGAGACTTGGAGCTGGCCAGCGCGCACCTTGCCGCTGTGTGTGCTGCTGTCCACAAACAGCCTCCAAACAAAGCAGGGCGCTAAGGCATGAGAAGTTAGCGTCCCAGGAGGGAATCTGCCTGCGAGGGAAGCTGTGCAGCACATCCCTTGTTCCGCTCGCCACTTCCCTGACTCTTAGGCAAAGCCCATCTCAGCTGCCTTGTAGGTGTGCCTCCGTGCTGAGAAGCAGTCCCGTGGCAGGCAGGATACAGGGGGATGTCTTCTGGGCACGCAGCATGCTGCTTCCCATGCCCGGGACAAACTGCGAGCAGGTGCCTCGCTTGCGCTTCTATCTGCCGAGACTTGGAGCTGGCCAGCGCGCACCTTGCCGCTGTGTGTGCTGCTGTCCGCAAACAGCCTCCAAACAAAGCAGGGTGCTAAGGCATGAGAAGTTAGCGTCCCAGGAGGGAATCTGCCTGCGAGGGAAGCTGTGCGGCACATCCCTTGTTCCGCTCGACACTTCCCTGACTCTTAGGCAAAGCCCATCTCAACTTGCTTGTAGGCGAGCCTCCGTGCTCAGAAACAGCCCTGTGCGAGATGTGTTCTGGGCACGCAGCATGCTGCTTCCCATGCCCGGGACAAACTGCGAGCAGGTGCCCCGCTTGCGCTTCTATCTGCCGAGACTTGGAGACTATCAGAGCGTACCTTCCCGCTGTGTGTGCTGCTGTCCACAAACAGCCTCCAAACAAAGCAGGGCGCTAAGGCATGAGAAGTTAGCGCCCCAGGAGGGAATCTGCCTGCGAGGGAAGCTGTGCAGCACATCCCTTGTTCCACTCGCCACTTCCCTGACTCTTAGGCAAAGCCCATCTCAGCTGGCTTGTAGGCGTGCCTCCGTGCTCAGAAGCAGTCCCGTGGCAGGCAGGATACAGGGGGATGTACTCTGGGCATGCAGCATGCTGCTTCCCATGCCCGGGACAAACTGCAAGCCGGTGCCTCGCTTGTGCTTCTATCTGCCGAGACTTGGAGCTGGCCAGCGCGCACCTTGCCGCTGTGTGTGCTGCTGTCCACAAACAGCCTCCAAACAAAGCAGGGCGCTAAGGCATGAGAAGTTAGCGTCCCAGGAGGGAATCTGCCTGCGAGGGAAGCTGTGCAGCACATCCCTTGTTCCGCTCGCCACTTCCCTGACTCTTAGGCAAAGCCCATCTCAGCTGGCTTGTAGGTGTGCCTCCGTGCTGAGAAGCAGTCCCGTGGCAGGCAGGATACAGGGGGATGTCTTCTGGGCACGCAGCATGCTGCTTCCCATGCCCGGGACAAACTGCGAGCCGGTGCCTCGCTTGCGCTTCTATCTGCCGAGACTTGGAGCTGGCCAGCGCGCACCTTCCCGCTGTGTGTGCTGCTGTCCGCAAACAGCCTCCAAACAAAGCAGGGCGCTAAGGCATGAGAAGTTAGCGCCCCAGGAGGGAATCTGCCTGCGAGGGAAGCTGTGCAGCACATCCCTTGTTCCGCTCGCCACTTCCCTGACTCTTAGGCAAAGCCCATCTCAGCTGGCTTGTAGGCGTGCCTCCGTGCTCAGAAACAGCCCTGTGGCAGGCAGGACAGTGCGAGATGTGTTCTGGGCACGCAGCATGCTGCTTCCCATGCCCGGGACAAACTGCGAGCCGGTGCCTCGCTTGCGCTTCTATCTGCCGAGACTTGGAGACTATCAGAGCGCACCTTGCCGCTGTGTGTGCTGCTGTCCGCAAACAGCCTCCAAACAAAGCAGGGCGCTAAGGCATGAGAAGTTAGCGCCCCAGGAGGGAATCTGCCTGCGAGGGAAGCTGTGCAGCACATCCCTTGTTCCGCTCGCCACTTCCCTGACTCTTAGGCAAAGCCCATCTCAGCTGGCTTGTAGGTGTGCCTCCGTGCTGAGAAGCAGTCCCGTGGCAGGCAGGATACAGGGGGATGTCTTCTGGGCACGCAGCATGCTGCTTCCCATGCCCGGGACAAACTGCGAGCCGGTGCCTCGCTTGCGCTTCTATCTGCCGAGACTTGGAGCCTATCAGAGCGTACCTTCCCGCTGTGTGTGCTGCTGTCCGCAAACAGCCTCCAAACAAAGCAGGGCGCTAAGGCATGAGAAGTTAGCGCCCCAGGAGGGAATCTGCCTGCGAGGGAAGCTGTGCAGCACATCCCTTGTTCCACTCGCCACTTCCCTGACTCTTAGGCAAAGCCCATCTCAGCTGGCTTGTAGGCGTGCCTCCGTGCTCAGAAGCAGTCCCGTGGCAGGCAGGATACAGGGGGATGTACTCTGGGCATGCAGCATGCTGCTTCCCATGCCCGGGACAAACTGCAAGCCGGTGCCTCGCTTGTGCTTCTATCTGCCGAGACTTGGAGCTGGCCAGCGCGCACCTTGCCGCTGTGTGTGCTGCTGTCCACAAACAGCCTCCAAAAAAAGCAGGGCGCTAAGGCATGAGAAGTTAGCGCCCCAGGAGGGAATCTGCCTGCGAGGGAAGCTGTGCAGCACATCCCTTGTTCCGCTCGCCACTTCCCTGACTCTTAGGCAAAGCCCATCTCAGCTGGCTTGTAGGTGTGCCTCCGTGCTGAGAAGCAGTCCCGTGGCAGGCAGGATACAGGGGGATGTCTTCTGGGCACGCAGCATGCTGCTTCCCATGCCCGGGACAAACTGCGAGCAGGTGCCTCGCTTGCGCTTCTATCTGCCGAGACTTGGAGCTGGCCAGCGCGCACCTTGCCGCTGTGTGTGCTGCTGTCCGCAAACAGCCTCCAAACAAAGCAGGGCGCTAAGGCATGAGAAGTTAGCGCCCCAGGAGGGAATCTGCCTGCGAGGGAAGCTGTGCAGCACATCCCTTGTTCCGCTCGACACTTCCCTGACTCTTAGGCAAAGCCCATCTCAACTTGCTTGTAGGCGAGCCTCCGTGCTCAGAAACAGCCCTGTGCGAGATGTGTTCTGGGCACGCAGCATGCTGCTTCCCATGCCCGGGACAAACTGCGAGCAGGTGCCCCGCTTGCGCTTCTATCTGCCGAGACTTGGAGCCTATCAGAGCGTACCTTCCCGCTGTGTGTGCTGCTGTCCACAAACAGCCTCCAAACAAAGCAGGGCGCTAAGGCATGAGAAGTTAGCGCCCCAGGAGGGAATCTGCCTGCGAGGGAAGCTGTGCAGCACATCCCTTGTTTCGCCCGCCACTTCCCTGACTCTTAGGCAAAGCCCATCTCAGCTGGCTTGTAGGCGTGCCTCCGTGCTCAGAAGCAGTCCCGTGGCAGGCAGGATACAGGGGGATGTGTTCTGGGCACGCAGCATGCTGCTTCCCATGCCCGGGACAAACTGCGAGCCGGTGCCTCGCTTGCGCTTCTATCTGCCGAGACTTGGAGCTGGCCAGCGCGCACCTTGCCGCTGTGTGTGCTGCTGTCCACAAACAGCCTCCAAACAAAGCAGGGCGCTAAGGCATGAGAAGTTAGCGCCCCAGGAGGGAATCTGCCTGCGAGGGAAGCTGTGCAGCACATCCCTTGTTCCGCTCGCCACTTCCCTGACTCTTAGGCAAAGCCCATCTCAGCTGGCTTGTAGGTGTGCCTCCGTGCTGAGAAGCAGTCCCGTGGCAGGCAGGATACAGGGGGATGTACTCTGGGCACGCAGCATGCTGCTTCCCATGCCCGGGACAAACTGCGAGCAGGTGCCTCGCTTGCGCTTCTATCTGCCGAGACTTGGAGCTGGCCAGCGCGCACCTTCCCGCTGTGTGTGCTGCTGTCCGCAAACAGCCTCCAAACAAAGCAGGGCGCTAAGGCATGAGAAGTTAGCGCCCCAGGAGGGAATCTGCCTGCGAGGGAAGCTGTGCAGCACATCCCTTGTTCCACTCGCCACTTCCCTGACTCTTAGGCAAAGCCCATCTCAACTTGCTTGTAGGCGAGCCTCCGTGCTCAGAAACAGCCCTGTGGCAGGCAGGACAGTGCGAGATGTGTTCTGGGCACGCAGCATGCTGCTTCCCATGCCCGGGACAAACTGCGAGCCGGTGCCTCGCTTGCGCTTCTATCTGCCGAGACTTGGAGCCTATCAGAGCGCACCTTCCCGCTGTGTGTGCTGCTGTCCGCAAACAGCCTCCAAACAAAGCAGGGCGCTAAGGCATGAGAAGTTAGCGCCCCAGGAGGGAATCTGCCTGCGAGGGAAGCTGTGCAGCACATCCCTTGTTCCGCTCGCCACTTCCCTGACTCTTAGGCAAAGCCCATCTCAGCTGGCTTGTAGGCGTGCCTCCGTGCTCAGAAACAGCCCTGTGGCAGGCAGGACAGTGCGAGATGTGTTCTTGGCACGCAGCATGCTGCTTCCCATGCCCGGGACAAACTGCGAGCCGGTGCCTCGCTTGCGCTTCTATCTGCCGAGACTTGGAGCCTATCAGAGCGCACCTTGCCGCTGTGTGTGCTGCTGTCCGCAAACAGCCTCCAAACAAAGCAGGGCGCTAAGGCATGAGAAGTTAGCGTCCCAGGAGGGAATCTGCCTGCGAGGGAAGCTGTGCAGCACATCCCTTGTTCCACTCGCCACTTCCCTGACTCTTAGGCAAAGCCCATCTCAGCTGGCTTGTAGGTGTGCCTCTGTGCTCAGAAGCAGTCCCGTGGCAGGCAGGATACAGGGGGATGTGTTCTGGGCACGCAGCATGCTGCTTCCCATGCCCGGGACAAACTGCGAGCCGGTGCCTCGCTTGCGCTTCTATCTGCCGAGACTTGGTGCTGGCCAGCGCGCACCTTGCCGCTGTGTGTGCTGCTGTCCGCAAACAGCCTCCAAACAAAGCAGGGCGCTAAGGCATGAGAAGTTAGCGTCCCAGGAGGGAATCTGCCTGCGAGGGAAGCTGTGCAGCACATCCCTTGTTCCACTCGACACTTCCCTGACTCTTAGGCAAAGCCCATCTCAACTTGCTTGTAGGCGAGCCTCCGTGCTCAGAAACAGCCCTGTGCGAGATGTGTTCTGGGCACGCAGCATGCTGCTTCCCATGCCCGGGACAAACTGCGAGCAGGTGCCTCGCTTGCGCTTCTATCTGCCGAGACTTGGAGCTGGCCAGCGCGCACCTTGCCGCTGTGTGTGCTGCTGTCCGCAAACAGCCTCCAAACAAAGCAGGGCGCTAAGGCATGAGAAGTTAGCGTCCCAGGAGGGAATCTGCCTGCGAGGGAAGCTGTGCAGCACATCCCTTGTTCCACTCGACACTTCCCTGACTCTTAGGCAAAGCCCATCTCAGCTGGCTTGTAGGCGTGCCTCCGTGCTCAGAAGCAGTCCCGTGGCAGGCAGGATACAGGGGGATGTGTTCTGGGCACGCAGCATGCTGCTTCCCATGCCCGGGACAAACTGCGAGCCGGTGCCTCGCTTGCGCTTCTATCTGCCGAGACTTGGAGCCGATCAGAGCGCACCTTGCCGCTGTGTGTGCTGCTGTCCGCAAACAGCCTCCAAACAAAGCAGGGCGCTAAGGCATGAGAAGTTAGCGTCCCAGGAGGGAATCTGCCTGCGAGGGAAGCTGTGCAGCACATCCCTTGTTCCGCTCGCCACTTCCCTGACTCTTAGGCAAAGCCCATCTCAGCTGGCTTGTAGGTGTGCCTCCGTGCTGAGAAGCAGTCCCGTGGCAGGCAGGATACAGGGGGATGTCTTCTGGGCACGCAGCATGCTGCTTCCCATGCCCGGGACAAACTGCGAGCAGGTGCCTCGCTTGCGCTTCTATCTGCCGAGACTTGGAGCTGGCCAGCGCGCACCTTCCCGCTGTGTGTGCTGCTGTCAGCAAACAGTCTCCAAACAAAGCAGGGCACTAAGGCAAGAGAAGTTAGCGCCCCAGGAGGGAATCTGCCTGCGAGGGAAGCTGTGCAGCACATCCCTTGTTCCACTCGCCACTTCCCTGACTCTTAGGCAAAGCCCATCTCAACTTGCTTGTAGGCGTGCCTAATGCTCAAAAACAGCCCTGTGGCAGGCAGGACAGTGCGAGATGTGTTCTGGGCATGCAGCATGCTGCTTCCCATGCCCGGGACAAACTGCGAGCCGGTGCCTCGCTTGCGCTTCTATCTGCCGAGACTTGGAGCCGATCAGAGCGCACCTTCCCGCTGTGTGTGCTGCTGTCCGCAAACCGCCTCCAAACAAAGCAGGGCGCTAAGGCATGAGAAGTTAGCGTCCCAGGAGGGAATCTGCCTGCGAGGGAAGCTGTGCAGCACATCCCTTGTTCCGCTCGCCACTTCCCTGACTCTTAGGCAAAGCCCATCTCAGCTGGCTTGTAGGCGTGCCTCCGTGCTCAGAAGCAGTCCCGTGGCAGGCAGGATACAGGGGGATGTGTTCTGGGCACGCAGCATGCTGCTTCCCATGCCCGGGACAAACTGCGAGCCGGTGCCTCGCTTGCGCTTCTATCTGCCGAGACTTGGAGCCTATCAGAGCGTACCTTCCCGCTGTGTGTGCTGCTGTCCGCAAACAGCCTCCAAACAAAGCAGGGCGCTAAGGCATGAGAAGTTAGCGTCCCAGGAGGGAATCTGCCTGCGAGGGAAGCTGTGCAGCAGTTCCCTTGTTCCACTCGCCACTTCCCTGACTCTTAGGCAAAGCCCATCTCAGCTGGCTTGTAGGTGTGCCTCCGTGCTCAGAAGTAGTCCCGTGGCAGGCAGGATACAGGGGGATGCATTCTGGGCATGCAGCATGCTGCTTCCCATGCCCGGGACAAACTGCGAGCCGGTGCCTCGCTTGCGCTTCTATCTGCCGAGACTTGGAGCTGGCCAGCGCGCACCTTGCCGCTGTGCGTGCTGCTGTCCGCAAACAGTCTCCAAACAAAGCAGGGCACTAAGGCAAGAGAACTAAGCGCCCCAGGAGGGAATCTGCCTGCGAGGGAAGCTGTGCAGCACATCCCTTGTTCCGCTCGACACTTCCCTGACTCTTAGGCAAAGCCCATCTCAACTTGCTTGTAGGCGAGCCTCCGTGCTCAGAAACAGCCCTGTGGCAGGCAGGACAGTGCGAGATGTGTTCTGGGCACGCAGCATGCTGCTTCCCATGCCCGGGACAAACTGCGAGCCGGTGCCTCGCTTGCGCTTCTATCTGCCGAGACTTGGAGCTGGCCAGCGCGCACCTTCCCGCTGTGTGTGCTGCTGTCCGCAAACAGTCTCCAAACAAAGCAGGGCACTAAGGCAAGAGAAGTTAGCGCCCCAGGAGGGAATCTGCCTGCGAGGGAAGCTGTGCAGCACATCCCTTGTTCCACTCGCCACTTCCCTGACTCTTAGGCAAAGCCCATCTCAACTTGCTTGTAGGCGTGCCTCCGTGCTCAGAAACAGCCCTGTGGCAGGCAGGACAGTGCGAGATGTGTTCTGGGCATGCAGCATGCTGCTTCCCATGCCCGGGACAAACTGCGAGCCGGTGCCTCGCTTGCGCTTCTATCTGCCGAGACTTGGAGCCGATCAGAGCGCACCTTCCCGCTGTGTGTGCTGCTGTCCACAAACAGCCTCCAAACAAAGCAGGGCGCTAAGGCATGAGAAGTTAGCGCCCCAGGAGGGAATCTGCCTGCGAGGGAAGCTGTGCAGCACATCCCTTGTTCCACTCGACACTTCCCTGACTCTTAGGCAAAGCCCATCTCAGCTGGCTTGTAGGCGTGCCTCCGTGCTCAGAAGCAGTCCCGTGGCAGGCAGGATACAGGGGGATGTACTCTGGGCATGCAGCATGCTGCTTCCCATGCCCGGGACAAACTGCAAGCCGGTGCCTCGCTTGTGCTTCTATCTGCCGAGACTTGGAGCTGGCCAGCGCGCACCTTGCCGCTGTGTGTGCTGCTGTCCACAAACAGCCTCCAAACAAAGCAGGGCGCTAAGGCATGAGAAGTTAGCGCCCCAGGAGGGAATCTGCCTGCGAGGGAAGCTGTGCAGCACATCCCTTGTTCCGCTCGCCACTTCCCTGACTCTTAGGCAAAGCCCATCTCAGCTGGCTTGTAGGTGTGCCTCCGTGCTGAGAAGCAGTCCCGTGGCAGGCAGGATACAGGGGGATGTACTCTGGGCACGCAGCATGCTGCTTCCCATGCCCGGGACAAACTGCGAGCAGGTGCCTCGCTTGCGCTTCTATCTGCCGAGACTTGGAGCTGGCCAGCGCGCACCTTCCCGCTGTGTGTGCTGCTGTCCGCAAACAGCCTCCAAACAAAGCAGGGCGCTAAGGCATGAGAAGTTAGCGCCCCAGGAGGGAATCTGCCTGCGAGGGAAGCTGTGCAGCACATCCCTTGTTCCACTCGCCACTTCCCTGACTCTTAGGCAAAGCCCATCTCAACTTGCTTGTAGGCGAGCCTCCGTGCTCAGAAACAGCCCTGTGGCAGGCAGGACAGTGCGAGATGTGTTCTGGGCACGCAGCATGCTGCTTCCCATGCCCGGGACAAACTGCGAGCCGGTGCCTCGCTTGCGCTTCTATCTGCCGAGACTTGGAGCCTATCAGAGCGCACCTTGCCGCTGTGTTGCTGCTGTCCGCAAACAGCCTCCAAACAAAGCAGGGCGCTAAGGCATGAGAAGTTAGCGCCCCAGGAGGGAATCTGCCTGCGAGGGAAGCTGTGCAGCACATCCCTTGTTCCGCTCGCCACTTCCCTGACTCTTAGGCAAAGCCCATCTCAGCTGGCTTGTAGGCGTGCCTCCGTGCTCAGAAACAGCCCTGTGGCAGGCAGGACAGTGCGAGATGTGTTCTTGGCACGCAGCATGCTGCTTCCCATGCCCGGGACAAACTGCGAGCCGGTGCCTCGCTTGCGCTTCTATCTGCCGAGACTTGGTGCTGGCCAGCGCGCACCTTGCCGCTGTGTGTGCTGCTGTCCGCAAACAGCCTCCAAACAAAGCAGGGCGCTAAGGCATGAGAAGTTAGCGTCCCAGGAGGGAATCTGCCTGCGAGGGAAGCTGTGCAGCACATCCCTTGTTCCACTCGTCACTTCCCTGACTCTTAGGCAAAGCCCATCTCAACTTGCTTGTAGGCGAGCCTCCGTGCTCAGAAACAGCCCTGTGCGAGATGTGTTCTGGGCACGCAGCATGCTGCTTCCCATGCCCGGGACAAACTGCGAGCAGGTGCCTCGCTTGCGCTTCTATCTGCCGAGACTTGGAGCTGGCCAGCGCGCACCTTGCCGCTGTGTGTGCTGCTGTCCGCAAACAGCCTCCAAACAAAGCAGGGCGCTAAGGCATGAGAAGTTAGCGTCCCAGGAGGGAATCTGCCTGCGAGGGAAGCTGTGCAGCACATCCCTTGTTCCACTCGACACTTCCCTGACTCTTAGGCAAAGCCCATCTCAGCTGGCTTGTAGGCGTGCCTCCGTGCTCAGAAGCAGTCCCGTGGCAGGCAGGATACAGGGGGATGTGTTCTGGGCACGCAGCATGCTGCTTCCCATGCCCGGGACAAACTGCGAGCCGGTGCCTCGCTTGCGCTTCTATCTGCCGAGACTTGGAGCCGATCAGAGCGCACCTTGCCGCTGTGTGTGCTGCTGTCCGCAAACAGCCTCCAAACAAAGCAGGGCGCTAAGGCATGAGAAGTTAGCGTCCCAGGAGGGAATCTGCCTGCGAGGGAAGCTGTGCAGCACATCCCTTGTTCCGCTCGCCACTTCCCTGACTCTTAGGCAAAGCCCATCTCAGCTGGCTTGTAGGTGTGCCTCCGTGCTGAGAAGCAGTCCCGTGGCAGGCAGGATACAGGGGGATGTCTTCTGGGCATGCAGCATGCTGCTTCCCATGCCCGGGACAAACTGCGAGCAGGTGCCTCGCTTGCGCTTCTATCTGCCGAGACTTGGAGCTGGCCAGCGCGCACCTTCCCGCTGTGTGTGCTGCTGTCCGCAAACAGTCTCCAAACAAAGCAGGGCACTAAGGCAAGAGAAGTTAGCGCCCCAGGAGGGAATCTGCCTGCGAGGGAAGCTGTGCAGCACATCCCTTGTTCCACTCGCCACTTCCCTGACTCTTAGGCAAAGCCCATCTCAACTTGCTTGTAGGCGTGCCTAATGCTCAGAAACAGCCCTGTGGCAGGCAGGACAGTGCGAGATGTGTTCTGGGCATGCAGCATGCTGCTTCCCATGCCCGGGACAAACTGCGAGCCGGTGCCTCGCTTGCGCTTCTATCTGCCGAGACTTGGAGCCGATCAGAGCGCACCTTCCCGCTGTGTGTGCTGCTGTCCGCAAACCGCCTCCAAACAAAGCAGGGCGCTAAGGCATGAGAAGTTAGCGTCCCAGGAGGGAATCTGCCTGCGAGGGAAGCTGTGCAGCACATCCCTTGTTCCGCTCGCCACTTCCCTGACTCTTAGGCAAAGCCCATCTCAGCTGGCTTGTAGGCGTGCCTCCGTGCTCAGAAGCAGTCCCGTGGCAGGCAGGATACAGGGGGATGTGTTCTGGGCACGCAGCATGCTGCTTCCCATGCCCGGGACAAACTGCGAGCCGGTGCCTCGCTTGCGCTTCTATCTGCCGAGACTTGGAGCCTATCAGAGCGTACCTTCCCGCTGTGTGTGCTGCTGTCCGCAAACAGCCTCCAAACAAAGCAGGGCGCTAAGGCATGAGAAGTTAGCGTCCCAGGAGGGAATCTGCCTGCGAGGGAAGCTGTGCAGCAGTTCCCTTGTTCCACTCGCCACTTCCCTGACTCTTAGGCAAAGCCCATCTCAGCTGGCTTGTAGGTGTGCCTCCGTGCTCAGAAGTAGTCCCGTGGCAGGCAGGATACAGGGGGATGCATTCTGGGCATGCAGCATGCTGCTTCCCATGCCCGGGACAAACTGCGAGCCGGTGCCTCGCTTGCGCTTCTATCTGCCGAGACTTGGAGCTGGCCAGCGCGCACCTTGCCGCTGTGCGTGCTGCTGTCCGCAAACAGTCTCCAAACAAAGCAGGGCACTAAGGCAAGAGAACTAAGCGCCCCAGGAGGGAATCTGCCTGCGAGGGAAGCTGTGCAGCACATCCCTTGTTCCGCTCGACACTTCCCTGACTCTTAGGCAAAGCCCATCTCAACTTGCTTGTAGGCGAGCCTCCGTGCTCAGAAACAGCCCTGTGGCAGGCAGGACAGTGCGAGATGTGTTCTGGGCACGCAGCATGCTGCTTCCCATGCCCGGGACAAACTGCGAGCCGGTGCCTCGCTTGCGCTTCTATCTGCCGAGACTTGGAGCTGGCCAGCGCGCACCTTCCCGCTGTGTGTGCTGCTGTCCGCAAACAGTCTCCAAACAAAGCAGGGCGCTAAGGCAAGAGAAGTTAGCGCCCCAGGAGGGAATCTGCCTGCGAGGGAAGCTGTGCAGCACATCCCTTGTTCCACTCGCCACTTCCCTGACTCTTAGGCAAAGCCCATCTCAACTTGCTTGTAGGCGTGCCTCCGTGCTCAGAAACAGCCCTGTGGCAGGCAGGACAGTGCGAGATGTGTTCTGGGCATGCAGCATGCTGCTTCCCATGCCCGGGACAAACTGCGAGCCGGTGCCTCGCTTGCGCTTCTATCTGCCGAGACTTGGAGCCGATCAGAGCGCACCTTCCCGCTGTGTGTGCTGCTGTCCGCAAACAGCCTCCAAACAAAGCAGGGCGCTAAGGCATGAGAAGTTAGCGTCCCAGGAGGGAATCTGCCTGCGAGGGAAGCTGTGCAGCACATCCCTTGTTCCGCTCGCCACTTCCCTGACTCTTAGGCAAAGACCATCTCAGCTGGCTTGATGGCGTGCCTCCGTGCTCAGAAGCAGTCCCGTGGCAGGCAGGATACAGGGGGATGTGTTCTGGGCACGCAGCATGCTGCTTCCCATGCCCGGGACAAACTGCGAGCCGGTGCCTCGCTTGCGCTTCTATCTGCCGAGACTTGGAGCCTATCAGAGCGTACCTTCCCGCTGTGTGTGCTGCTGTCCGCAAACAGCCTCCAAACAAAGCAGGGCGCTAAGGCATGAGAAGTTAGCGTCCCAGGAGGGAATCTGCCTGCGAGGGAAGCTGTGCAGCAGTTCCCTTGTTCCACTCGCCACTTCCCTGACTCTTAGGCAAAGCCCATCTCAGCTGGCTTGTAGGTGTGCCTCCGTGCTCAGAAGTAGTCCCGTGGCAGGCAGGATACAGGGGGATGCATTCTGGGCATGCAGCATGCTGCTTCCCATGCCCGGGACAAACTGCGAGCCGGTGCCTCGCTTGCGCTTCTATCTGCCGAGACTTGGAGCTGGCCAGCGCGCACCTTCCCGCTGTGTGTGCTGCTGGTCCGCAAACAGTCTCCAAACAAAGCAGGGCACTAAGGCAAGAGAAGTTAGCGTCCCAGGAGGGAATCTGCCTGCGAGGGAAGCTGTGCAGCACATCCCTTGTTCCACTCGCCACTTCCCTGACTCTTAGGCAAAGCCCATCTCAACTTGCTTGTAGGCGTGCCTCCGTGCTCAGAAACAGCCCTGTGGCAGGCAGGACAGTGCGAGATGTGTTCTGGGCATGCAGCATGCTGCTTCCCATGCCCGGGACAAACTGCGAGCCGGTGCCTCGCTTGCGCTTCTATCTGCCGAGACTTGGAGCCGATCAGAGCGCACCTTCCCGCTGTGTGTGCTGCTGTCCGCAAACAGCCTCCAAACAAAGCAGGGCGCTAAGGCATGAGAAGTTAGCGTCCCAGGAGGGAATCTGCCTGCGAGGGAAGCTGTGCAGCACATCCCTTGTTCCGCTCGCCACTTCCCTGACTCTTAGGCAAAGCCCATCTCAGCTGGCTTGTAGGCGTGCCTCCGTGCTCAGAAGCAGTCCCGTGGCAGGCAAGATACAGGGGGATGTGTTCTGGGCACGCAGCATGCTGCTTCCCATGCCCGGGACAAACTGCGAGCCGGTGCCTCGCTTGCGCTTCTATCTGCCGAGACTTGGAGCCTATCAGAGCGTACCTTCCCGCTGTGTGTGCTGCTGTCCGCAAACAGCCTCCAAACAAAGCAGGGCGCTAAGGCATGAGAAGTTAGCGTCCCAGGAGGGAATCTGCCTGCGAGGGAAGCTGTGCAGCAGTTCCCTTGTTCCACTCGCCACTTCCCTGACTCTTAGGCAAAGCCCATCTCAGCTGGCTTGTAGGCGTGCCTCCGTGCTCAGAAGCAGTCCCGTGGCAGGCAGGATACAGGGGGATGCATTCTGGGCATGCAGCATGCTGCTTCCCATGCCCGGGACAAACTGCGAGCCGGTGCCTCGCTTGCGCTTCTATCTGCCGAGACTTGGAGCTGGCCAGCGCGCACCTTGCCGCTGTGCGTGCTGCTGTCCGCAAACAGTCTCCAAACAAAGCAGGGCACTAAGGCAAGAGAACTAAGCGCCCCAGGAGGGAATCTGCCTGCGAGGGAAGCTGTGCAGCACATCCCTTGTTCCGCTCAACACTTCCCTGACTCTTAGGCAAAGCCCATCTCAACTTGCTTGTAGGCGAGCCTCCGTGCTCAGAAACAGCCCTGTGGCAGGCAGGACAGTGCGAGATGTGTTCTGGGCATGAAGCATGCTGCTTCCCATGCCCGGGACAAACTGCGAGCGGGTGTCTCGCTTGTGCTTCTATCTGCCGAGACTTGGTGCTGGCCAGCGCGTACCTTCACGCTGTGTGTGCTGCTGTCCGCAAACAGCCTCCAAACAAAGCAGGGCGCTAAGGCAAGAGAACTAAGCGCCCCAGGAGGGAATCTGCCTGCGAGGGAAGCTGTGCAGCACATCCCTTGTTCCGCTCGCCACTTCCCTGACTCTTAGGCAAAGCCCATCTCAACTTGCTTGTAGGCGAGCCTCCGTGCTCAGAAACAGCCCTGTGGCAGGCAGGACAGTGCGAGATGTGTTCTGGGCACGCAGCATGCTGCTTCCCATGCCCGGGACAAACTGCGAGCCGGTGCCTCGCTTGCGCTTCTATCTGCCGAGACTTGGAGCTGGCCAGCGCGCACCTTCCCGCTGTGTGTGCTGCTGTCCGCAAAGAGCCTCCAAACAAGGCAGGGCGCTAAGGCATGAGAAGTTAGCGTCCCAGGAGGGAATCTGCCTGCGAGGGAAGCTGTGCAGCACATCCCTTGTTCCACTCGCCACTTCCCTGACTCTTAGGCAAAGCCCATCTCAACTTGCTTGTAGGCGAGCCTCCGTGCTCAGAAACAGCCCTGTGGCAGGCAGGACAGTGCGAGATGTGTTCTGGGCACGCAGCATGCTGCTTCCCATGCCCGGGACAAACTGCGAGCCGGTGCCTCGCTTGCGCTTCTATCTGCCGAGACTTGGAGCTGGCCAGCGCGCACCTTCCCGCTGTGTGTGCTGCTGTCCGCAAACAGCCTCCAAACAAAGCAGGGCGCTAAGGCATGAGAAGTTAGCGTCCCAGGAGGGAATCTGCCTGCGAGGGAAGCTGTGCAGCACATCCCTTGTTCTACTTGCCACTTCCCTGACTCTTAGGCAAAGCCCATCTCAACTTGCTTGTAGGCGAGCCTCCGTGCTCAGAAACAGCCCTGTGGCAGGCAGGACAGTGCGAGATGTGTTCTGGGCATGCAGCATGCTGCTTCCCATGCCCGGGACAAACTGCGAGCCGGTGCCTCGCTTGCGCTTCTATCTGCCGAGACTTGGAGCTGGCCAGCGCGCACCTTCCCGCTGTGTGTGCTGCTGTCCGCAAAGAGCCTCCAAACAAGGCAGGGCGCTAAGGCATGAGAAGTTAGCGCCCCAGGAGGGAATCTGCCTGCGAGGGAAGCTGTGCAGCACATCCCTTGTTCCACTCGACACTTCCCTGACTCTTAGGCAAAGCCCATCTCAGCTGGCTTGTAGGCGTGCCTCCGTGCTCAGAAGCAGTCCCGTGGCAGGCAGGATACAGGGGGATGTGTTCTGGGCACGCAGCATGCTGCTTCCCATGCCCGGGACAAACTGCGAGCCGGTGCCTCGCTTGCGCTTCTATCTGCCGAGACTTGGAGCCTATCAGAGCGTACCTTCCCGCTGTGTGTGCTGCTGTACGCAAACAGCCTCCAAACAAAGCAGGGCGCTAAGGCATGAGAAGTTAGCGTCCCAGGAGGAATCTGCCTGCGAGGGAAGCTGTGCAGCACATCCCTTGTTCCACTCGACACTTCCCTGACTCTTAGGCAAAGCCCATCTCAGCTGGCTTGTAGGCGTGCCTCCGTGCTCAGAAGCAGTCCCGTGGCAGGCAGGATACAGGGGGATGTATTCTGGGCATGCAGCATGCTGCTTCCCATGCCCGGGACAAACTGCGAGCCGGTGTCTCGCTTGTGCTTCTATCTGCCGAGACTTGGTGCTGGCCAGCGCGCACCTTCCCGCTGTGTGTGCTGCTGTCGCAAAACAGCCTCCAAACAAAGCAGGGCGCTAAGGCATGAGAAGTTAGCGCCCCAGGAGGGAATCTGCCTGCGAGGGAAGCTGTGCAGCACATCCCTTGTTCCGCTCGCCACTTCCCTGACTCTTAGGCAAAGCCCATCTCAGCTGGCTTGTAGGCGTGCCTCCGTGCTGAGAAGCAGTCCCCGTGGCAGGCAGGATACAGGGGGATGTGTTCTGGGCACGCAGCATGCTGCTTCCCATGCCCGGGACAAACTGCGAGCCGGTGCCTCGCTTGCGCTTCTATCTGCCGAGACTTGGAGCCGATCAGAGCGCACCTTGCCGCTGTGTGTGCTGCTGTCCGCAACAGCCTCCAAACAAAGCAGGGCGCTAAGGCATGAGAACTAAGCGCCCCAGGAGGGAATCTGCCTGCGAGGGAAGCTGTGCAGCACATCCCTTGTTCCGCTCGCCACTTCCCTGACTCTTAGGCAAAGCCCATCTCAACTTGCTTGTAGGCGAGCCTCCGTGCTCAGAAACAGCCCTGTGGCAGGCAGGACAGTGCGAGATGTGTTCTGGGCACGCAGCATGCTGCTTCCCATGCCCGGGACAAACTGCGAGCCGGTGCCTCGCTTGCGCTTCTATCTGCCGAGACTTGGAGCTGGCCAGCGCGCACCTTCCCGCTGTGTGTGCTGCTGTCCGCAAAGAGCCTCCAAACAAGGCAGGGCGCTAAGGCATGAGAAGTTAGCGTCCCAGGAGGGAATCTGCCTGCGAGGGAAGCTGTGCAGCACATCCCTTGTTCCACTCGCCACTTCCCTGACTCTTAGGCAAAGCCCATCTCAACTTGCTTGTAGGCGAGCCTCCGTGCTCAGAAACAGCCCTGTGGCAGCAGGACAGTGCGAGATGTGTTCTGGGCATGCAGCATGCTGCTTCCCATGCCCGGGACAAACTGCGAGCCGGTGCCTCGCTTGCGCTTCTATCTGCCGAGACTTGGAGCCGATCAGAGCGCACCTTCCCGCTGTGTGTGCTGCTGATCCGCAAACAGCCTCCAAACAAAGCAGGGCGCTAAGGCATGAGAAGTTAGCGCCCCAGGAGGGAATCTGGCCTGCGAGGGAAGCTGTGCAGCACATCCCTTGTTCCACTCGACACTTCCCTGACTCTTAGGCAAAGCCCATCTCAGCTGGCTTGTAGGCGTTCCTCCGTGCTCAGAAGCAGTCCCGTGGCAGGCAGGATACAGGGGGATGTGTTCTGGGCACGCAGCATGCTGCTTCCCATGCCCGGGACAAACTGCGAGCCGGTGTCTCGCTTTCGCTTCTATCTGCCGAGACTTGGAGCCTATCAGAGCGTACCTTCCGCTGTGTGTGCTGCTATACGCAAACAGCCTCCAAACCAAAGCAGGGCGCTAAGGCATGAGAAGTTAGCACCCCAGGAGGGAATCTGCCTGCGAGGGAAGCTGTGCAGCACATCCCTTGTTCCACTCGACACTTCCCTGACTCTTAGGCAAAGCCCATCTCAGCTGGCTTGTAGGCGTGCCTCCGTGCTCAGAAGCAGTCCCGTGGCAGGCAGGATACAGGGGGATGTACTCTGGGCATGCAGCATGCTGCTTCCCATGCCCGGGACAAACTGCGAGCCGGTGCCTCGCTTGCGCTTCTATCTGCCGAGACTTGGTGCTGGCCAGCGCGCACCTTCCCGCTGTGTGTGCTGCTGTCCGCAAACAGCCTCCAAACAAAGCAGGGCGCTAAGGCATGAGAAGTTAGCGCCCCAGGAGGGAATCTGCCTGCGAGGGAAGCTGTGCAGCACATCCCTTGTTCCGCTCGCCACTTCCCTGACTCTTAGGCAAAGCCCATCTCAGCTGGCTTGTAGGCGTGCCTCCGTGCTGAGAAGCAGTCCCGTGGCAGGCAGGATACAGGGGGATGTACTCTGGGCATGCAGCATGCTGCTTCCCATGCCCGGGACAAACTGCAAGCCGGTGCCTCGCTTGTGCTTCTATCTGCCGAGACTTGGAGCTGGCCAGCGCGCACCTTGCCGCTGTGTGTGCTGCTGTCCGCAAAGAGCCTCCAAACAAGGCAGGGCGCTAAGGCATGAGAAGTTAGCGTCCCAGGAGGGAATCTGCCTGCGAGGGAAGCTGTGCAGCACATCCCTTGTTCCACTCGCCACTTCCCTGACTCTTAGGCAAAGCCCATCTCAACTTGCTTGTAGGCGAGCCTCCGTGCTCAGAAACAGCCCTGTGGCAGGCAGGACAGTGCGAGATGTGTTCTGGGCATGCAGCATGCTGCTTCCCATGCCCGGGACAAACTGCGAGCCGGTGCCTCGCTTGCGCTTCTATCTGCCGAGACTTGGAGCCGATCAGAGCGCACCTTCCCGCTGTGTGTGCTGCTGTCCGCAAACAGCCTCCAAACAAAGCAGGGCGCTAAGGCATGAGAAGTTAGCGCCCCAGGAGGGAATCTGCCTGCGAGGGAAGCTGTGCAGCACATCCCTTGTTCCACTCGACACTTCCCTGACTCTTAGGCAAAGCCCATCTCAGCTGGCTTGTAGGCGTTCCTCCGTGCTCAGAAGCAGTCCCGTGGCAGGCAGGATACAGGGGGATGTGTTCTGGGCACGCAGCATGCTGCTTCCCATGCCCGGGACAAACTGCGAGCCGGTGTCTCGCTTTCGCTTCTATCTGCCGAGACTTGGAGCCTATCAGAGCGTACCTTCCCGCTGTGTGTGCTGCTGTACGCAAACAGCCTCCAAACAAAGCAGGGCGCTAAGGCATGAGAAGTTAGCACCCCAGGAGGGAATCTGCCTGCGAGGGAAGCTGTGCAGCACATCCCTTGTTCCACTCGACACTTCCCTGACTCTTAGGCAAAGCCCATCTCAGCTGGCTTGTAGGCGTGCCTCCGTGCTCAGAAGCAGTCCCGTGGCAGGCAGGATACAGGGGGATGTACTCTGGGCATGCAGCATGCTGCTTCCCATGCCCGGGACAAACTGCGAGCCGGTGTCTCGCTTGTGCTTCTATCTGCCGAGACTTGGTGCTGGCCAGCGCGCACCTTCCCGCTGTGTGTGCTGCTGTCCGCAAACAGCCTCCAAACAAAGCAGGGCGCTAAGGCATGAGAAGTTAGCGCCCCAGGAGGGAATCTGCCTGCGAGGGAAGCTGTGCAGCACATCCCTTGTTCCACTCGACACTTCCCTGACTCTTAGGCAAAGCCCATCTCAGCTGGCTTGTAGGCGTGCCTCCGTGCTCAGAAGCAGTCCCGTGGCAGGCAGGATACAGGGGGATGTATTCTGGGCATGCAGCATGCTGCTTCCCATGCCCGGGACAAACTGCGAGCCGGTGTCTCGCTTGTGCTTCTATCTGCCGAGACTTGGTGCTGGCCAGCGCGCACCTTCCCGCTGTGTGTGCTGCTGTCCGCAAACAGCCTCCAAACAAAGCAGGGCGCTAAGGCATGAGAAGTTAGCGCCCCAGGAGGGAATCTGCCTGCGAGGGAAGCTGTGCAGCACATCCCTTGTTCCGCTCGCCACTTCCCTGACTCTTAGGCAAAGCCCATCTCAGCTGGCTTGTAGGCGTGCCTCCGTGCTGAGAAGCAGTCCCGTGGCAGGCAGGATACAGGGGGATGTGTTCTGGGCACGCAGCATGCTGCTTCCCATGCCCGGGACAAACTGCGAGCCGGTGCCTCGCTTGCGCTTCTATCTGCCGAGACTTGGAGCCGATCAGAGCGCACCTTGCCGCTGTGTGTGCTGCTGTCCGCAAACAGCCTCCAAACAAAGCAGGGCGCTAAGGCATGAGAACTAAGCGCCCCAGGAGGGAATCTGCCTGCGAGGGAAGCTGTGCAGCACATCCCTTGTTCCGCTCGCCACTTCCCTGACTCTTAGGCAAAGCCCATCTCAGCTGGCTTGTAGGCGTGCCTCCGTGCTGAGAAGCAGTCCCGTGGCAGGCAGGATACAGGGGGATGTACTCTGGGCACGCAGCATGCTGCTTCCCATGCCCGGGACAAACTGCGAGCAGGTGCCTCGCTTGCGCTTCTATCTGCCGAGACTTGGAGCTGGCCAGCGCGCACCTTCCCGCTGTGTGTGCTGCTGTCCGCAAACAGCCTCCAAACAAAGCAGGGCGCTAAGGCATGAGAAGTTAGCGCCCCAGGAGGGAATCTGCCTGCGAGGGAAGCTGTGCAGCACATCCCTTGTTCCACTCGCCACTTCCCTGACTCTTAGGCAAAGCCCATCTCAACTTGCTTGTAGGCGAGCCTCCGTGCTCAGAAACAGCCCTGTGGCAGGCAGGACAGTGCGAGATGTGTTCTGGGCACGCAGCATGCTGCTTCCCATGCCCGGGACAAACTGCGAGCCGGTGCCTCGCTTGCGCTTCTATCTGCCGAGACTTGGAGCCTATCAGAGCGCACCTTGCCGCTGTGTTGCTGCTGTCCGCAAACAGCCTCCAAACAAAGCAGGGCGCTAAGGCATGAGAAGTTAGCGCCCCAGGAGGGAATCTGCCTGCGAGGGAAGCTGTGCAGCACATCCCTTGTTCCGCTCGCCACTTCCCTGACTCTTAGGCAAAGCCCATCTCAGCTGGCTTGTAGGCGTGCCTCCGTGCTCAGAAACAGCCCTGTGGCAGGCAGGACAGTGCGAGATGTGTTCTTGGCACGCAGCATGCTGCTTCCCATGCCCGGGACAAACTGCGAGCCGGTGCCTCGCTTGCGCTTCTATCTGCCGAGACTTGGTGCTGGCCAGCGCGCACCTTGCCGCTGTGTGTGCTGCTGTCCGCAAACAGCCTCCAAACAAAGCAGGGCGCTAAGGCATGAGAAGTTAGCGTCCCAGGAGGGAATCTGCCTGCGAGGGAAGCTGTGCAGCACATCCCTTGTTCCACTCGTCACTTCCCTGACTCTTAGGCAAAGCCCATCTCAACTTGCTTGTAGGCGAGCCTCCGTGCTCAGAAACAGCCCTGTGCGAGATGTGTTCTGGGCACGCAGCATGCTGCTTCCCATGCCCGGGACAAACTGCGAGCAGGTGCCTCGCTTGCGCTTCTATCTGCCGAGACTTGGAGCTGGCCAGCGCGCACCTTGCCGCTGTGTGTGCTGCTGTCCGCAAACAGCCTCCAAACAAAGCAGGGCGCTAAGGCATGAGAAGTTAGCGTCCCAGGAGGGAATCTGCCTGCGAGGGAAGCTGTGCAGCACATCCCTTGTTCCACTCGACACTTCCCTGACTCTTAGGCAAAGCCCATCTCAGCTGGCTTGTAGGCGTGCCTCCGTGCTCAGAAGCAGTCCCGTGGCAGGCAGGATACAGGGGGATGTGTTCTGGGCACGCAGCATGCTGCTTCCCATGCCCGGGACAAACTGCGAGCCGGTGCCTCGCTTGCGCTTCTATCTGCCGAGACTTGGAGCCGATCAGAGCGCACCTTGCCGCTGTGTGTGCTGCTGTCCGCAAACAGCCTCCAAACAAAGCAGGGCGCTAAGGCATGAGAAGTTAGCGTCCCAGGAGGGAATCTGCCTGCGAGGGAAGCTGTGCAGCACATCCCTTGTTCCGCTCGCCACTTCCCTGACTCTTAGGCAAAGCCCATCTCAGCTGGCTTGTAGGTGTGCCTCCGTGCTGAGAAGCAGTCCCGTGGCAGGCAGGATACAGGGGGATGTCTTCTGGGCATGCAGCATGCTGCTTCCCATGCCCGGGACAAACTGCGAGCAGGTGCCTCGCTTGCGCTTCTATCTGCCGAGACTTGGAGCTGGCCAGCGCGCACCTTCCCGCTGTGTGTGCTGCTGTCCGCAAACAGTCTCCAAACAAAGCAGGGCACTAAGGCAAGAGAAGTTAGCGCCCCAGGAGGGAATCTGCCTGCGAGGGAAGCTGTGCAGCACATCCCTTGTTCCACTCGCCACTTCCCTGACTCTTAGGCAAAGCCCATCTCAACTTGCTTGTAGGCGTGCCTAATGCTCAGAAACAGCCCTGTGGCAGGCAGGACAGTGCGAGATGTGTTCTGGGCATGCAGCATGCTGCTTCCCATGCCCGGGACAAACTGCGAGCCGGTGCCTCGCTTGCGCTTCTATCTGCCGAGACTTGGAGCCGATCAGAGCGCACCTTCCCGCTGTGTGTGCTGCTGTCCGCAAACCGCCTCCAAACAAAGCAGGGCGCTAAGGCATGAGAAGTTAGCGTCCCAGGAGGGAATCTGCCTGCGAGGGAAGCTGTGCAGCACATCCCTTGTTCCGCTCGCCACTTCCCTGACTCTTAGGCAAAGCCCATCTCAGCTGGCTTGTAGGCGTGCCTCCGTGCTCAGAAGCAGTCCCGTGGCAGGCAGGATACAGGGGGATGTGTTCTGGGCACGCAGCATGCTGCTTCCCATGCCCGGGACAAACTGCGAGCCGGTGCCTCGCTTGCGCTTCTATCTGCCGAGACTTGGAGCCTATCAGAGCGTACCTTCCCGCTGTGTGTGCTGCTGTCCGCAAACAGCCTCCAAACAAAGCAGGGCGCTAAGGCATGAGAAGTTAGCGTCCCAGGAGGGAATCTGCCTGCGAGGGAAGCTGTGCAGCAGTTCCCTTGTTCCACTCGCCACTTCCCTGACTCTTAGGCAAAGCCCATCTCAGCTGGCTTGTAGGTGTGCCTCCGTGCTCAGAAGTAGTCCCGTGGCAGGCAGGATACAGGGGGATGCATTCTGGGCATGCAGCATGCTGCTTCCCATGCCCGGGACAAACTGCGAGCCGGTGCCTCGCTTGCGCTTCTATCTGCCGAGACTTGGAGCTGGCCAGCGCGCACCTTGCCGCTGTGCGTGCTGCTGTCCGCAAACAGTCTCCAAACAAAGCAGGGCACTAAGGCAAGAGAACTAAGCGCCCCAGGAGGGAATCTGCCTGCGAGGGAAGCTGTGCAGCACATCCCTTGTTCCGCTCGACACTTCCCTGACTCTTAGGCAAAGCCCATCTCAACTTGCTTGTAGGCGAGCCTCCGTGCTCAGAAACAGCCCTGTGGCAGGCAGGACAGTGCGAGATGTGTTCTGGGCACGCAGCATGCTGCTTCCCATGCCCGGGACAAACTGCGAGCCGGTGCCTCGCTTGCGCTTCTATCTGCCGAGACTTGGAGCTGGCCAGCGCGCACCTTCCCGCTGTGTGTGCTGCTGTCCGCAAACAGTCTCCAAACAAAGCAGGGCGCTAAGGCAAGAGAAGTTAGCGCCCCAGGAGGGAATCTGCCTGCGAGGGAAGCTGTGCAGCACATCCCTTGTTCCACTCGCCACTTCCCTGACTCTTAGGCAAAGCCCATCTCAACTTGCTTGTAGGCGTGCCTCCGTGCTCAGAAACAGCCCTGTGGCAGGCAGGACAGTGCGAGATGTGTTCTGGGCATGCAGCATGCTGCTTCCCATGCCCGGGACAAACTGCGAGCCGGTGCCTCGCTTGCGCTTCTATCTGCCGAGACTTGGAGCCGATCAGAGCGCACCTTCCCGCTGTGTGTGCTGCTGTCCGCAAACAGCCTCCAAACAAAGCAGGGCGCTAAGGCATGAGAAGTTAGCGTCCCAGGAGGGAATCTGCCTGCGAGGGAAGCTGTGCAGCACATCCCTTGTTCCGCTCGCCACTTCCCTGACTCTTAGGCAAAGACCATCTCAGCTGGCTTGATGGCGTGCCTCCGTGCTCAGAAGCAGTCCCGTGGCAGGCAGGATACAGGGGGATGTGTTCTGGGCACGCAGCATGCTGCTTCCCATGCCCGGGACAAACTGCGAGCCGGTGCCTCGCTTGCGCTTCTATCTGCCGAGACTTGGAGCCTATCAGAGCGTACCTTCCCGCTGTGTGTGCTGCTGTCCGCAAACAGCCTCCAAACAAAGCAGGGCGCTAAGGCATGAGAAGTTAGCGTCCCAGGAGGGAATCTGCCTGCGAGGGAAGCTGTGCAGCAGTTCCCTTGTTCCACTCGCCACTTCCCTGACTCTTAGGCAAAGCCCATCTCAGCTGGCTTGTAGGTGTGCCTCCGTGCTCAGAAGTAGTCCCGTGGCAGGCAGGATACAGGGGGATGCATTCTGGGCATGCAGCATGCTGCTTCCCATGCCCGGGACAAACTGCGAGCCGGTGCCTCGCTTGCGCTTCTATCTGCCGAGACTTGGAGCTGGCCAGCGCGCACCTTCCCGCTGTGTGTGCTGCTGTCCGCAAACAGTCTCCAAACAAAGCAGGGCACTAAGGCAAGAGAAGTTAGCGTCCCAGGAGGGAATCTGCCTGCGAGGGAAGCTGTGCAGCACATCCCTTGTTCCACTCGCCACTTCCCTGACTCTTAGGCAAAGCCCATCTCAACTTGCTTGTAGGCGTGCCTCCGTGCTCAGAAACAGCCCTGTGGCAGGCAGGACAGTGCGAGATGTGTTCTGGGCATGCAGCATGCTGCTTCCCATGCCCGGGACAAACTGCGAGCCGGTGCCTCGCTTGCGCTTCTATCTGCCGAGACTTGGAGCCGATCAGAGCGCACCTTCCCGCTGTGTGTGCTGCTGTCCGCAAACAGCCTCCAAACAAAGCAGGGCGCTAAGGCATGAGAAGTTAGCGTCCCAGGAGGGAATCTGCCTGCGAGGGAAGCTGTGCAGCACATCCCTTGTTCCGCTCGCCACTTCCCTGACTCTTAGGCAAAGCCCATCTCAGCTGGCTTGTAGGCGTGCCTCCGTGCTCAGAAGCAGTCCCGTGGCAGGCAAGATACAGGGGGATGTGTTCTGGGCACGCAGCATGCTGCTTCCCATGCCCGGGACAAACTGCGAGCCGGTGCCTCGCTTGCGCTTCTATCTGCCGAGACTTGGAGCCTATCAGAGCGTACCTTCCCGCTGTGTGTGCTGCTGTCCGCAAACAGCCTCCAAACAAAGCAGGGCGCTAAGGCATGAGAAGTTAGCGTCCCAGGAGGGAATCTGCCTGCGAGGGAAGCTGTGCAGCAGTTCCCTTGTTCCACTCGCCACTTCCCTGACTCTTAGGCAAAGCCCATCTCAGCTGGCTTGTAGGCGTGCCTCCGTGCTCAGAAGCAGTCCCGTGGCAGGCAGGATACAGGGGGATGCATTCTGGGCATGCAGCATGCTGCTTCCCATGCCCGGGACAAACTGCGAGCCGGTGCCTCGCTTGCGCTTCTATCTGCCGAGACTTGGAGCTGGCCAGCGCGCACCTTGCCGCTGTGCGTGCTGCTGTCCGCAAACAGTCTCCAAACAAAGCAGGGCACTAAGGCAAGAGAACTAAGCGCCCCAGGAGGGAATCTGCCTGCGAGGGAAGCTGTGCAGCACATCCCTTGTTCCGCTCAACACTTCCCTGACTCTTAGGCAAAGCCCATCTCAACTTGCTTGTAGGCGAGCCTCCGTGCTCAGAAACAGCCCTGTGGCAGGCAGGACAGTGCGAGATGTGTTCTGGGCATGAAGCATGCTGCTTCCCATGCCCGGGACAAACTGCGAGCGGGTGTCTCGCTTGTGCTTCTATCTGCCGAGACTTGGTGCTGGCCAGCGCGTACCTTCACGCTGTGTGTGCTGCTGTCCGCAAACAGCCTCCAAACAAAGCAGGGCGCTAAGGCAAGAGAACTAAGCGCCCCAGGAGGGAATCTGCCTGCGAGGGAAGCTGTGCAGCACATCCCTTGTTCCGCTCGCCACTTCCCTGACTCTTAGGCAAAGCCCATCTCAACTTGCTTGTAGGCGAGCCTCCGTGCTCAGAAACAGCCCTGTGGCAGGCAGGACAGTGCGAGATGTGTTCTGGGCACGCAGCATGCTGCTTCCCATGCCCGGGACAAACTGCGAGCCGGTGCCTCGCTTGCGCTTCTATCTGCCGAGACTTGGAGCTGGCCAGCGCGCACCTTCCCGCTGTGTGTGCTGCTGTCCGCAAAGAGCCTCCAAACAAGGCAGGGCGCTAAGGCATGAGAAGTTAGCGTCCCAGGAGGGAATCTGCCTGCGAGGGAAGCTGTGCAGCACATCCCTTGTTCCACTCGCCACTTCCCTGACTCTTAGGCAAAGCCCATCTCAACTTGCTTGTAGGCGAGCCTCCGTGCTCAGAAACAGCCCTGTGGCAGGCAGGACAGTGCGAGATGTGTTCTGGGCACGCAGCATGCTGCTTCCCATGCCCGGGACAAACTGCGAGCCGGTGCCTCGCTTGCGCTTCTATCTGCCGAGACTTGGAGCTGGCCAGCGCGCACCTTCCCGCTGTGTGTGCTGCTGTCCGCAAACAGCCTCCAAACAAAGCAGGGCGCTAAGGCATGAGAAGTTAGCGTCCCAGGAGGGAATCTGCCTGCGAGGGAAGCTGTGCAGCACATCCCTTGTTCTACTTGCCACTTCCCTGACTCTTAGGCAAAGCCCATCTCAACTTGCTTGTAGGCGAGCCTCCGTGCTCAGAAACAGCCCTGTGGCAGGCAGGACAGTGCGAGATGTGTTCTGGGCATGCAGCATGCTGCTTCCCATGCCCGGGACAAACTGCGAGCCGGTGCCTCGCTTGCGCTTCTATCTGCCGAGACTTGGAGCTGGCCAGCGCGCACCTTCCCGCTGTGTGTGCTGCTGTCCGCAAAGAGCCTCCAAACAAGGCAGGGCGCTAAGGCATGAGAAGTTAGCGCCCCAGGAGGGAATCTGCCTGCGAGGGAAGCTGTGCAGCACATCCCTTGTTCCACTCGACACTTCCCTGACTCTTAGGCAAAGCCCATCTCAGCTGGCTTGTAGGCGTGCCTCCGTGCTCAGAAGCAGTCCCGTGGCAGGCAGGATACAGGGGGATGTGTTCTGGGCACGCAGCATGCTGCTTCCCATGCCCGGGACAAACTGCGAGCCGGTGCCTCGCTTGCGCTTCTATCTGCCGAGACTTGGAGCCTATCAGAGCGTACCTTCCCGCTGTGTGTGCTGCTGTACGCAAACAGCCTCCAAACAAAGCAGGGCGCTAAGGCATGAGAAGTTAGCGTCCCAGGAGGGAATCTGCCTGCGAGGGAAGCTGTGCAGCACATCCCTTGTTCCACTCGACACTTCCCTGACTCTTAGGCAAAGCCCATCTCAGCTGGCTTGTAGGCGTGCCTCCGTGCTCAGAAGCAGTCCCGTGGCAGGCAGGATACAGGGGGATGTATTCTGGGCATGCAGCATGCTGCTTCCCATGCCCGGGACAAACTGCGAGCCGGTGTCTCGCTTGTGCTTCTATCTGCCGAGACTTGGTGCTGGCCAGCGCGCACCTTCCCGCTGTGTGTGCTGCTGTCCGCAAACAGCCTCCAAACAAAGCAGGGCGCTAAGGCATGAGAAGTTAGCGCCCCAGGAGGGAATCTGCCTGCGAGGGAAGCTGTGCAGCACATCCCTTGTTCCGCTCGCCACTTCCCTGACTCTTAGGCAAAGCCCATCTCAGCTGGCTTGTAGGCGTGCCTCCGTGCTGAGAAGCAGTCCCGTGGCAGGCAGGATACAGGGGGATGTGTTCTGGGCACGCAGCATGCTGCTTCCCATGCCCGGGACAAACTGCGAGCCGGTGCCTCGCTTGCGCTTCTATCTGCCGAGACTTGGAGCCGATCAGAGCGCACCTTGCCGCTGTGTGTGCTGCTGTCCGCAAACAGCCTCCAAACAAAGCAGGGCGCTAAGGCATGAGAACTAAGCGCCCCAGGAGGGAATCTGCCTGCGAGGGAAGCTGTGCAGCACATCCCTTGTTCCGCTCGCCACTTCCCTGACTCTTAGGCAAAGCCCATCTCAACTTGCTTGTAGGCGAGCCTCCGTGCTCAGAAACAGCCCTGTGGCAGGCAGGACAGTGCGAGATGTGTTCTGGGCACGCAGCATGCTGCTTCCCATGCCCGGGACAAACTGCGAGCCGGTGCCTCGCTTGCGCTTCTATCTGCCGAGACTTGGAGCCGATCAGAGCGCACCTTCCCGCTGTGTGTGCTGCTGTCCGCAAACAGCCTCCAAACAAAGCAGGGCGCTAAGGCATGAGAAGTTAGCGCCCCAGGAGGGAATCTGCCTGCGAGGGAAGCTGTGCAGCACATCCCTTGTTCCACTCGACACTTCCCTGACTCTTAGGCAAAGCCCATCTCAGCTGGCTTGTAGGCGTTCCTCCGTGCTCAGAAGCAGTCCCGTGGCAGGCAGGATACAGGGGGATGTGTTCTGGGCACGCAGCATGCTGCTTCCCATGCCCGGGACAAACTGCGAGCCGGTGTCTCGCTTTCGCTTCTATCTGCCGAGACTTGGAGCCTATCAGAGCGTACCTTCCCGCTGTGTGTGCTGCTGTACGCAAACAGCCTCCAAACAAAGCAGGGCGCTAAGGCATGAGAAGTTAGCACCCCAGGAGGGAATCTGCCTGCGAGGGAAGCTGTGCAGCACATCCCTTGTTCCACTCGACACTTCCCTGACTCTTAGGCAAAGCCCATCTCAGCTGGCTTGTAGGCGTGCCTCCGTGCTCAGAAGCAGTCCCGTGGCAGGCAGGATACAGGGGGATGTACTCTGGGCATGCAGCATGCTGCTTCCCATGCCCGGGACAAACTGCGAGCCGGTGTCTCGCTTGTGCTTCTATCTGCCGAGACTTGGTGCTGGCCAGCGCGCACCTTCCCGCTGTGTGTGCTGCTGTCCGCAAACAGCCTCCAAACAAAGCAGGGCGCTAAGGCATGAGAAGTTAGCGCCCCAGGAGGGAATCTGCCTGCGAGGGAAGCTGTGCAGCACATCCCTTGTTCCGCTCGCCACTTCCCTGACTCTTAGGCAAAGCCCATCTCAGCTGGCTTGTAGGCGTGCCTCCGTGCTGAGAAGCAGTCCCGTGGCAGGCAGGATACAGGGGGATGTACTCTGGGCATGCAGCATGCTGCTTCCCATGCCCGGGACAAACTGCAAGCCGGTGCCTCGCTTGTGCTTCTATCTGCCGAGACTTGGAGCTGGCCAGCGCGCACCTTGCCGCTGTGTGTGCTGCTGTCCACAAACAGCCTCCAAACAAAGCAGGGCGCTAAGGCATGAGAAGTTAGCGCCCCAGGAGGGAATCTGCCTGCGAGGGAAGCTGTGCAGCACATCCCTTGTTCCACTCGACACTTCCCTGACTCTTAGGCAAAGCCCATCTCAGCTGGCTTGTAGGCGTGCCTCCGTGCTCAGAAGCAGTCCCGTGGCAGGCAGGATACAGGGGGATGTGTTCTGGGCACGCAGCATGCTGCTTCCCATGCCCGGGACAAACTGCGAGCCGGTGCCTCGCTTGCGCTTCTATCTGCCGAGACTTGGAGCCTATCAGAGCGTACCTTCCCGCTGTGTGTGCTGCTGTACGCAAACAGCCTCCAAACAAAGCAGGGCGCTAAGGCATGAGAAGTTAGCGCCCCAGGAGGGAATCTGCCTGCGAGGGAAGCTGTGCAGCACATCCCTTGTTCCGCTCGCCACTTCCCTGACTCTTAGGCAAAGCCCATCTCAGCTGGCTTGTAGGCGTGCCTCCGTGCTGAGAAGCAGTCCCGTGGCAGGCAGGATACAGGGGGATGTGTTCTGGGCACGCAGCATGCTGCTTCCCATGCCCGGGACAAACTGCGAGCCGGTGCCTCGCTTGTGCTTCTATCTGCCGAGACTTGGAGCCTATCAGAGCGCACCTTGCCGCTGTGTGTGCTGCTGTACGCAAACAGCCTCCAAACAAAGCAGGGCGCTAAGGCATGAGAAGTTAGCGTCCCAGGAGGGAATCTGCCTGCGAGGGAAGCTGTGCAGCACATCCCTTGTTCCACTCGCCACTTCCCTGACTCTTAGGCAAAGCCCATCTCAGCTGGCTTGTAGGCGTGCCTCCGTGCTCAGAAGCAGTCCCGTGGCAGGCAGGATACAGGGGGATGTATTCTGGGCATGCAGCATGCTGCTTCCCATGCCCGGGACAAACTGCGAGCGGGTGTCTCGCTTGTGCTTCTATCTGCCGAGACTTGGTGCTGGCCAGCGCGCACCTTCCCGCTGTGTGTGCTGCTGTCCGCAAACAGCCTCCAAACAAAGCAGGGCGCTAAGGCAAGAGAACTAAGCGCCCCAGGAGGGAATCTGCCTGCGAGGGAAGCTGTGCAGCACATCCCTTGTTCCACTCGCCACTTCCCTGACTCTTAGGCAAAGCCCATCTCAACTTGCTTGTAGGCGAGCCTCCGTGCTCAGAAACAGCCCTGTGCGAGATGTGTTCTTGGTACGCAGCATGCTGCTTCCCATGCCCGGGACAAACTGCGAGCCGGTGCCTCGCTTGCGCTTCTATCTGCCAAGACTTGGAGACTATCAGAGCGTACCTTCCCGCTGTGTGTGCTGCTGTCCGCAAACAGCCTCCAAACAAAGCAGGGCGCTAAGGCATGAGAAGTTAGCACCCCAGGAGGGAATCTGCCTGCGAGGGAAGCTGTGCAGCACATCCCTTGTTCCACTCGCCACTTCCCTGACTCTTAGGCAAAGCCCATCTCAGCTGGCTTGTAGGCGTGCCTCCGTGCTCAGAAGCAGTCCCGTGGCAGGCAGGATACAGGGGGATGTACTCTGGGCATGCAGCATGCTGCTTCCCATGCCCGGGACAAACTGCAAGCCGGTGCCTCGCTTGTGCTTCTATCTGCCGAGACTTGGAGCTGGCCAGCGCGCACCTTGCCGCTGTGTGTGCTGCTGTCCACAAACAGCCTCCAAACAAAGCAGGGCGCTAAGGCATGAGAAGTTAGCGCCCCAGGAGGGAATCTGCCTGCGAGGGAAGCTGTGCAGCACATCCCTTGTTCCGCTCGCCACTTCCCTGACTCTTAGGCAAAGCCCATCTCAGCTGGCTTGTAGGTGTGCCTCCGTGCTGAGAAGCAGTCCCGTGGCAGGCAGGATACAGGGGGATGTCTTCTGGGCACGCAGCATGCTGCTTCCCATGCCCGGGACAAACTGCGAGCAGGTGCCTCGCTTGCGCTTCTATCTGCCGAGACTTGGAGCTGGCCAGCGCGCACCTTCCCGCTGTGTGTGCTGCTGTCCGCAAACAGCCTCCAAACAAAGCAGGGCGCTAAGGCATGAGAAGTTAGCGCCCCAGGAGGGAATCTGCCTGCGAGGGAAGCTGTGCAGCACATCCCTTGTTCCGCTCGCCACTTCCCTGACTCTTAGGCAAAGCCCATCTCAACTTGCTTGTAGGCGTGCCTCCGTGCTGAGAAACAGCCCTGTGGCAGGCAGGACAGTGCGAGATGTGTTCTGGGCACGCAGCATGCTGCTTCCCATGCCCGGGACAAACTGCGAGCAGGTGCCTCGCTTGCGCTTCTATCTGCCGAGACTTGGAGACTATCAGAGCGCACCTTGCCGCTGTGTGTGCTGCTGTCCGCAAACAGCCTCCAAACAAAGCAGGGCGCTAAGGCATGAGAAGTTAGCGTCCCAGGAGGGAATCTGCCTGCGAGGGAAGCTGTGCAGCACATCCCTTGTTCCACTCGCCACTTCCCTGACTCTTAGGCAAAGCCCATCTCAGCTGGCTTGTAGGCGTGCCTCCGTGCTCAGAAGCAGTCCCGTGGCAGGCAGGATACAGGGGGATGTGTTCTGGGCACGCAGCATGCTGCTTCCCATGCCCGGGACAAACTGCGAGCCGGTGCCTCGCTTGCGCTTCTATCTGCCGAGACTTGGAGCCTATCAGAGCGTACCTTCCCGCTGTGTGTGCTGCTGTCCGCAAACAGCCTCCAAACAAAGCAGGGCGCTAAGGCAAGAGAACTAAGCGCCCCAGGAGGGAATCTGCCTGCGAGGGAAGCTGTGCAGCACATCCCTTGTTCCACTCGCCACTTCCCTGACTCTTAGGCAAAGCCCATCTCAACTTGCTTGTAGGCGAGCCTCCGTGCTCAGAAACAGCCCTGTGCGAGATGTGTTCTGGGCACGCAGCATGCTGCTTCCCATGCCCGGGACAAACTGCGAGCCGGTGCCTCGCTTGCGCTTCTATCTGCCAAGACTTGGAGCCTATCAGAGCGTACCTTCCCGCTGTGTGTGCTGCTGTACGCAAACAGCCTCCAAACAAAGCAGGGCGCTAAGGCATGAGAAGTTAGCGTCCCAGGAGGGAATCTGCCTGCGAGGGAAGCTGTGCAGCACATCCCTTGTTCCACTCGCCACTTCCCTGACTCTTAGGCAAAGCCCATCTCAGCTGGCTTGTAGGCGTGCCTCCGTGCTCAGAAGCAGTCCCGTGGCAGGCAGGATACAGGGGGATGTCTTCTGGGCACGCAGCATGCTGCTTCCCATGCCCGGGACAAACTGCGAGCAGGTGCCTCGCTTGCGCTTCTATCTGCCGAGACTTGGAGCTGGCCAGCGCGCACCTTCCCGCTGTGTGTGCTGCTGTCCGCAAACAGCCTCCAAACAAAGCAGGGCGCTAAGGCATGAGAAGTTAGCGTCCCAGGAGGGAATCTGCCTGCGAGGGAAGCTGTGCAGCACATCCCTTGTTCCGCTCGACACTTCCCTGACTCTTAGGCAAAGCCCATCTCAACTTGCTTGTAGGCGAGCCTCCGTGCTCAGAAACAGCCCTGTGCGAGATGTGTTCTGGGCACGCAGCATGCTGCTTCCCATGCCCGGGACAAACTGCGAGCAGGTGCCCCGCTTGCGCTTCTATCTGCCGAGACTTGGAGCCTATCAGAGCGTACCTTCCCGCTGTGTGTGCTGCTGTCCACAAACAGCCTCCAAACAAAGCAGGGAGCTAAGGCATGAGAAGTTAGCGCCCCAGGAGGGAATCTGCCTGCGAGGGAAGCTGTGCAGCACATCCCTTGTTCCACTCGCCACTTCCCTGACTCTTAGGCAAAGCCCATCTCAGCTGGCTTGTAGGCGTGCCTCCGTGCTCAGAAGCAGTCCCGTGGCAGGCAGGATACAGGGGGATGTACTCTGGGCATGCAGCATGCTGCTTCCCATGCCCGGGACAAACTGCAAGCCGGTGCCTCGCTTGTGCTTCTATCTGCCGAGACTTGGAGCTGGCCAGCGCGCACCTTCCCGCTGTGTGTGCTGCTGTCCGCAAAGAGCCTCCAAACAAGGCAGGGCGCTAAGGCATGAGAAGTTAGCGTCCCAGGAGGGAATCTGCCTGCGAGGGAAGCTGTGCAGCACATCCCTTGTTCCACTCGCCACTTCCCTGACTCTTAGGCAAAGCCCATCTCAACTTGCTTGTAGGCGAGCCTCCGTGCTCAGAAACAGCCCTGTGGCAGGCAGGACAGTGCGAGATGTGTTCTGGGCACGCAGCATGCTGCTTCCCATGCCCGGGACAAACTGCGAGCCGGTGCCTCGCTTGCGCTTCTATCTGCCGAGACTTGGAGCCTATCAGAGCGTACCTTGCCGCTGTGTGTGCTGCTGTCCGCAAACAGCCTCCAAACAAAGCAGGGCGCTAAGGCATGAGAAGTTAGCGTCCCAGGAGGGAATCTGCCTGCGAGGGAAGCTGTGCAGCAGTTCCCTTGTTCCACTCGCCACTTCCCTGACTCTTAGGCAAAGCCCATCTCAACTTGCTTGTAGGCGAGCCTCCGTGCTCGGAAACAGCCCTGTGGCAGGCAGGACAGTGCGAGATGTGTTCTGGGCATGCAGCATGCTGCTTCCCATGCCCGGGACAAACTGCGAGCCGGTGCCTCGCTTGCGCTTCTATCTGCCGAGACTTGGAGCTGGCCAGCGCGCACCTTCCCGCTGTGTGTGCTGCTGTCCGCAAACAGCCTCCAAACAAAGCAGGGCGCTAAGGCATGAGAAGTTAGCGTCCCAGGAGGGAATCTGCCTGCGAGGGAAGCTGTGCAGCACATCCCTTGTTCCACTCGCCACTTCCCTGACTCTTAGGCAAAGCCCATCTCAACTTGCTTGTAGGCGAGCCTCCGTGCTCGGAAACAGCCCTGTGGCAGGCAGGACAGTGCGAGATGTGTTCTGGGCATGCAGCATGCTGCTTCCCATGCCCGGGACAAACTGCGAGCCGGTGCCTCGCTTGCGCTTCTATCTGCCGAGACTTGGAGCTGGCCAGCGCGCACCTTGCCGCTGTGTGTGCTGCTGTCCGCAAAGAGCCTCCAAACAAAGCAGGGCGCTAAGGCATGAGAAGTTAGCGCCCCAGGAGGGAATCTGCCTGCGAGGGAAGCTGTGCAGCACATCCCTTGTTCCACTCGACACTTCCCTGACTCTTAGGCAAAGCCCATCTCAGCTGGCTTGTAGGCGTGCCTCCGTGCTCAGAAGCAGTCCCGTGGCAGGCAGGATACAGGGGGATGTGTTCTGGGCACGCAGCATGCTGCTTCCCATGCCCGGGACAAACTGCGAGCCGGTGCCTCGCTTGCGCTTCTATCTGCCGAGACTTGGAGCCTATCAGAGCGTACCTTCCCGCTGTGTGTGCTGCTGTACGCAAACAGCCTCCAAACAAAGCAGGGCGCTAAGGCATGAGAAGTTAGCGTCCCAGGAGGGAATCTGCCTGCGAGGGAAGCTGTGCAGCACATCCCTTGTTCCACTCGACACTTCCCTGACTCTTAGGCAAAGCCCATCTCAGCTGGCTTGTAGGCGTGCCTCCGTGCTCAGAAGCAGTCCCGTGGCAGGCAGGATACAGGGGGATGTATTCTGGGCATGCAGCATGCTGCTTCCCATGCCCGGGACAAACTGCGAGCCGGTGTCTCGCTTGTGCTTCTATCTGCCGAGACTTGGTGCTGGCCAGCGCGCACCTTCCCGCTGTGTGTGCTGCTGTCCGCAAACAGCCTCCAAACAAAGCAGGGCGCTAAGGCATGAGAAGTTAGCGCCCCAGGAGGGAATCTGCCTGCGAGGGAAGCTGTGCAGCACATCCCTTGTTCCGCTCGCCACTTCCCTGACTCTTAGGCAAAGCCCATCTCAGCTGGCTTGTAGGCGTGCCTCCGTGCTGAGAAGCAGTCCCGTGGCAGGCAGGATACAGGGGGATGTGTTCTGGGCACGCAGCATGCTGCTTCCCATGCCCGGGACAAACTGCGAGCCGGTGCCTCGCTTGCGCTTCTATCTGCCGAGACTTGGAGCTGGCCAGCGCGCACCTTCCCGCTGTGTGTGCTGCTGTCCGCAAAGAGCCTCCAAACAAGGCAGGGCGCTAAGGCATGAGAAGTTAGCGTCCCAGGAGGGAATCTGCCTGCGAGGGAAGCTGTGCAGCACATCCCTTGTTCCACTCGCCACTTCCCTGACTCTTAGGCAAAGCCCATCTCAACTTGCTTGTAGGCGAGCCTCCGTGCTCAGAAACAGCCCTGTGGCAGGCAGGACAGTGCGAGATGTGTTCTGGGCATGCAGCATGCTGCTTCCCATGCCCGGGACAAACTGCGAGCCGGTGCCTCGCTTGCGCTTCTATCTGCCGAGACTTGGAGCCGATCAGAGCGCACCTTCCCGCTGTGTGTGCTGCTGTCCGCAAACAGCCTCCAAACAAAGCAGGGCGCTAAGGCATGAGAAGTTAGCGCCCCAGGAGGGAATCTGCCTGCGAGGGAAGCTGTGCAGCACATCCCTTGTTCCACTCGACACTTCCCTGACTCTTAGGCAAAGCCCATCTCAGCTGGCTTGTAGGCGTTCCTCCGTGCTCAGAAGCAGTCCCGTGGCAGGCAGGATACAGGGGGATGTGTTCTGGGCACGCAGCATGCTGCTTCCCATGCCCGGGACAAACTGCGAGCCGGTGTCTCGCTTTCGCTTCTATCTGCCGAGACTTGGAGCCTATCAGAGCGTACCTTCCCGCTGTGTGTGCTGCTATACGCAAACAGCCTCCAAACAAAGCAGGGCGCTAAGGCATGAGAAGTTAGCACCCCAGGAGGGAATCTGCCTGCGAGGGAAGCTGTGCAGCACATCCCTTGTTCCACTCGACACTTCCCTGACTCTTAGGCAAAGCCCATCTCAGCTGGCTTGTAGGCGTGCCTCTGTGCTCAGAAGCAGTCCCGTGGCAGGCAGGATACAGGGGGATGTACTCTGGGCATGCAGCATGCTGCTTCCCATGCCCGGGACAAACTGCGAGCCGGTGTCTCGCTTGTGCTTCTATCTGCCGAGACTTGGTGCTGGCCAGCGCGCACCTTCCCGCTGTGTGTGCTGCTGTCCGCAAACAGCCTCCAAACAAAGCAGGGCGCTAAGGCATGAGAAGTTAGCGCCCCAGGAGGGAATCTGCCTGCGAGGGAAGCTGTGCAGCACATCCCTTGTTCCGCTCGCCACTTCCCTGACTCTTAGGCAAAGCCCATCTCAGCTGGCTTGTAGGCGTGCCTCCGTGCTGAGAAGCAGTCCCGTGGCAGGCAGGATACAGGGGGATGTACTCTGGGCATGCAGCATGCTGCTTCCCATGCCCGGGACAAACTGCAAGCCGGTGCCTCGCTTGTGCTTCTATCTGCCGAGACTTGGAGCTGGCCAGCGCGCACCTTCCCGCTGTGTGTGCTGCTGTCCGCAAAGAGCCTCCAAACAAGGCAGGGCGCTAAGGCATGAGAAGTTAGCGTCCCAGGAGGGAATCTGCCTGCGAGGGAAGCTGTGCAGCACATCCCTTGTTCCACTCGCCACTTCCCTGACTCTTAGGCAAAGCCCATCTCAACTTGCTTGTAGGCGAGCCTCCGTGCTCAGAAACAGCCCTGTGGCAGGCAGGACAGTGCGAGATGTGTTCTGGGCATGCAGCATGCTGCTTCCCATGCCCGGGACAAACTGCGAGCCGGTGCCTCGCTTGCGCTTCTATCTGCCGAGACTTGGAGCCGATCAGAGCGCACCTTCCCGCTGTGTGTGCTGCTGTCCGCAAACAGCCTCCAAACAAAGCAGGGCGCTAAGGCATGAGAAGTTAGCGCCCCAGGAGGGAATCTGCCTGCGAGGGAAGCTGTGCAGCACATCCCTTGTTCCACTCGACACTTCCCTGACTCTTAGGCAAAGCCCATCTCAGCTGGCTTGTAGGCGTTCCTCCGTGCTCAGAAGCAGTCCCGTGGCAGGCAGGATACAGGGGGATGTGTTCTGGGCACGCAGCATGCTGCTTCCCATGCCCGGGACAAACTGCGAGCCGGTGTCTCGCTTTCGCTTCTATCTGCCGAGACTTGGAGCCTATCAGAGCGTACCTTCCCGCTGTGTGTGCTGCTGTACGCAAACAGCCTCCAAACAAAGCAGGGCGCTAAGGCATGAGAAGTTAGCACCCCAGGAGGGAATCTGCCTGCGAGGGAAGCTGTGCAGCACATCCCTTGTTCCACTCGACACTTCCCTGACTCTTAGGCAAAGCCCATCTCAGCTGGCTTGTAGGCGTGCCTCCGTGCTCAGAAGCAGTCCCGTGGCAGGCAGGATACAGGGGGATGTACTCTGGGCATGCAGCATGCTGCTTCCCATGCCCGGGACAAACTGCGAGCCGGTGTCTCGCTTGTGCTTCTATCTGCCGAGACTTGGTGCTGGCCAGCGCGCACCTTCCCGCTGTGTGTGCTGCTGTCCGCAAACAGCCTCCAAACAAAGCAGGGCGCTAAGGCATGAGAAGTTAGCGCCCCAGGAGGGAATCTGCCTGCGAGGGAAGCTGTGCAGCACATCCCTTGTTCCGCTCGCCACTTCCCTGACTCTTAGGCAAAGCCCATCTCAGCTGGCTTGTAGGCGTGCCTCCGTGCTGAGAAGCAGTCCCGTGGCAGGCAGGATACAGGGGGATGTACTCTGGGCATGCAGCATGCTGCTTCCCATGCCCGGGACAAACTGCAAGCCGGTGCCTCGCTTGTGCTTCTATCTGCCGAGACTTGGAGCTGGCCAGCGCGCACCTTGCCGCTGTGTGTGCTGCTGTCCACAAACAGCCTCCAAACAAAGCAGGGCGCTAAGGCATGAGAAGTTAGCGCCCCAGGAGGGAATCTGCCTGCGAGGGAAGCTGTGCAGCACATCCCTTGTTCCACTCGACACTTCCCTGACTCTTAGGCAAAGCCCATCTCAGCTGGCTTGTAGGCGTGCCTCCGTGCTGAGAAGCAGTCCCGTGGCAGGCAGGATACAGGGGGATGTGTTCTGGGCACGCAGCATGCTGCTTCCCATGCCCGGGACAAACTGCGAGCCGGTGCCTCGCTTGCGCTTCTATCTGCCGAGACTTGGAGCCGATCAGAGCGCACCTTGCCGCTGTGTGTGCTGCTGTCCGCAAACAGCCTCCAAACAAAGCAGGGCGCTAAGGCATGAGAAGTTAGCGTCCCAGGAGGGAATCTGCCTGCGAGGGAAGCTGTGCAGCACATCCCTTGTTCCGCTCGCCACTTCCCTGACTCTTAGGCAAAGCCCATCTCAGCTGGCTTGTAGGTGTGCCTCCGTGCTGAGAAGCAGTCCCGTGGCAGGCAGGATACAGGGGGATGTCTTCTGGGCACGCAGCATGCTGCTTCCCATGCCCGGGACAAACTGCGAGCAGGTGCCTCGCTTGCGCTTCTATCTGCCGAGACTTGGAGCTGGCCAGCGCGCACCTTCCCGCTGTGTGTGCTGCTGTCCGCAAACAGTCTCCAAACAAAGCAGGGCACTAAGGCAAGAGAAGTTAGCGCCCCAGGAGGGAATCTGCCTGCGAGGGAAGCTGTGCAGCACATCCCTTGTTCCACTCGCCACTTCCCTGACTCTTAGGCAAAGCCCATCTCAACTTGCTTGTAGGCGTGCCTAATGCTCAGAAACAGCCCTGTGGCAGGCAGGACAGTGCGAGATGTGTTCTGGGCATGCAGCATGCTGCTTCCCATGCCCGGGACAAACTGCGAGCCGGTGCCTCGCTTGCGCTTCTATCTGCCGAGACTTGGAGCCGATCAGAGCGCACCTTCCCGCTGTGTGTGCTGCTGTCCGCAAACCGCCTCCAAACAAAGCAGGGCGCTAAGGCATGAGAAGTTAGCGTCCCAGGAGGGAATCTGCCTGCGAGGGAAGCTGTGCAGCACATCCCTTGTTCCGCTCGCCACTTCCCTGACTCTTAGGCAAAGCCCATCTCAGCTGGCTTGTAGGCGTTCCTCCGTGCTCAGAAGCAGTCCCGTGGCAGGCAGGATACAGGGGGATGTGTTCTGGGCACGCAGCATGCTGCTTCCCATGCCCGGGACAAACTGCGAGCCGGTGCCTCGCTTGCGCTTCTATCTGCCGAGACTTGGAGCCTATCAGAGCGTACCTTCCCGCTGTGTGTGCTGCTGTCCGCAAACAGCCTCCAAACAAAGCAGGGCGCTAAGGCATGAGAAGTTAGCGTCCCAGGAGGGAATCTGCCTGCGAGGGAAGCTGTGCAGCAGTTCCCTTGTTCCACTCGCCACTTCCCTGACTCTTAGGCAAAGCCCATCTCAGCTGGCTTGTAGGTGTGCCTCCGTGCTCAGAAGTAGTCCCGTGGCAGGCAGGATACAGGGGGATGCATTCTGGGCATGCAGCATGCTGCTTCCCATGCCCGGGACAAACTGCGAGCCGGTGCCTCGCTTGCGCTTCTATCTGCCGAGACTTGGAGCTGGCCAGCGCGCACCTTGCCGCTGTGCGTGCTGCTGTCCGCAAACAGTCTCCAAACAAAGCAGGGCACTAAGGCAAGAGAACTAAGCGCCCCAGGAGGGAATCTGCCTGCGAGGGAAGCTGTGCAGCACATCCCTTGTTCCGCTCGACACTTCCCTGACTCTTAGGCAAAGCCCATCTCAACTTGCTTGTAGGCGAGCCTCCGTGCTCAGAAACAGCCCTGTGGCAGGCAGGACAGTGCGAGATGTGTTCTGGGCACGCAGCATGCTGCTTCCCATGCCCGGGACAAACTGCGAGCCGGTGCCTCGCTTGCGCTTCTATCTGCCGAGACTTGGAGCTGGCCAGCGCGCACCTTCCCGCTGTGTGTGCTGCTGTCCGCAAACAGTCTCCAAACAAAGCAGGGCACTAAGGCAAGAGAAGTTAGCGCCCCAGGAGGGAATCTGCCTGCGAGGGAAGCTGTGCAGCACATCCCTTGTTCCACTCGCCACTTCCCTGACTCTTAGGCAAAGCCCATCTCAACTTGCTTGTAGGCGTGCCTCCGTGCTCAGAAACAGCCCTGTGGCAGGCAGGACAGTGCGAGATGTGTTCTGGGCATGCAGCATGCTGCTTCCCATGCCCGGGACAAACTGCGAGCCGGTGCCTCGCTTGCGCTTCTATCTGCCGAGACTTGGAGCCGATCAGAGCGCACCTTCCCGCTGTGTGTGCTGCTGTCCGCAAACAGCCTCCAAACAAAGCAGGGCGCTAAGGCATGAGAAGTTAGCGTCCCAGGAGGGAATCTGCCTGCGAGGGAAGCTGTGCAGCACATCCCTTGTTCCGCTCGCCACTTCCCTGACTCTTAGGCAAAGCCCATCTCAGCTGGCTTGTAGGCGTGCCTCCGTGCTCAGAAGCAGTCCCGTGGCAGGCAGGATACAGGGGGATGTGTTCTGGGCACGCAGCATGCTGCTTCCCATGCCCGGGACAAACTGCGAGCCGGTGCCTCGCTTGCGCTTCTATCTGCCGAGACTTGGAGCCTATCAGAGCGTACCTTCCCGCTGTGTGTGCTGCTGTCCGCAAACAGCCTCCAAACAAAGCAGGGCGCTAAGGCATGAGAAGTTAGCGCCCCAGGAGGGAATCTGCCTGCGAGGGAAGCTGTGCAGCACATCCCTTGTTCCGCTCGCCACTTCCCTGACTCTTAGGCAAAGCCCATCTCAGCTGGCTTGTAGGCGTGCCTCCGTGCTGAGAAGCAGTCCCGTGGCAGGCAGGATACAGGGGGATGTGTTCTGGGCACGCAGCATGCTGCTTCCCATGCCCGGGACAAACTGCGAGCCGGTGCCTCGCTTGCGCTTCTATCTGCCGAGACTTGGAGCCGATCAGAGCGCACCTTGCCGCTGTGTGTGCTGCTGTCCGCAAACAGCCTCCAAACAAAGCAGGGCGCTAAGGCATGAGAACTAAGCGCCCCAGGAGGGAATCTGCCTGCGAGGGAAGCTGTGCAGCACATCCCTTGTTCCGCTCGCCACTTCCCTGACTCTTAGGCAAAGCCCATCTCAACTTGCTTGTAGGCGAGCCTCCGTGCTCAGAAACAGCCCTGTGGCAGGCAGGACAGTGCGAGATGTGTTCTGGGCACGCAGCATGCTGCTTCCCATGCCCGGGACAAACTGCGAGCCGGTGCCTCGCTTGCGCTTCTATCTGCCGAGACTTGGAGCTGGCCAGCGCGCACCTTCCCGCTGTGTGTGCTGCTGTCCGCAAAGAGCCTCCAAACAAGGCAGGGCGCTAAGGCATGAGAAGTTAGCGTCCCAGGAGGGAATCTGCCTGCGAGGGAAGCTGTGCAGCACATCCCTTGTTCCACTCGCCACTTCCCTGACTCTTAGGCAAAGCCCATCTCAACTTGCTTGTAGGCGAGCCTCCGTGCTCAGAAACAGCCCTGTGGCAGGCAGGACAGTGCGAGATGTGTTCTGGGCATGCAGCATGCTGCTTCCCATGCCCGGGACAAACTGCGAGCCGGTGCCTCGCTTGCGCTTCTATCTGCCGAGACTTGGAGCCGATCAGAGCGCACCTTCCCGCTGTGTGTGCTGCTGTCCGCAAACAGCCTCCAAACAAAGCAGGGCGCTAAGGCATGAGAAGTTAGCGCCCCAGGAGGGAATCTGCCTGCGAGGGAAGCTGTGCAGCACATCCCTTGTTCCACTCGACACTTCCCTGACTCTTAGGCAAAGCCCATCTCAGCTGGCTTGTAGGCGTTCCTCCGTGCTCAGAAGCAGTCCCGTGGCAGGCAGGATACAGGGGGATGTGTTCTGGGCACGCAGCATGCTGCTTCCCATGCCCGGGACAAACTGCGAGCCGGTGTCTCGCTTTCGCTTCTATCTGCCGAGACTTGGAGCCTATCAGAGCGTACCTTCCCGCTGTGTGTGCTGCTATACGCAAACAGCCTCCAAACAAAGCAGGGCGCTAAGGCATGAGAAGTTAGCGCCCCAGGAGGGAATCTGCCTGCGAGGGAAGCTGTGCAGCACATCCCTTGTTCCACTCGACACTTCCCTGACTCTTAGGCAAAGCCCATCTCAGCTGGCTTGTAGGCGTGCCTCCGTGCTCAGAAGCAGTCCCGTGGCAGGCAGGATACAGGGGGATGTACTCTGGGCATGCAGCATGCTGCTTCCCATGCCCGGGACAAACTGCGAGCCGGTGTCTCGCTTGTGCTTCTATCTGCCGAGACTTGGTGCTGGCCAGCGCGCACCTTGCCGCTGTGTGTGCTGCTGTCCGCAAACAGCCTCCAAACAAAGCAGGGCGCTAAGGCATGAGAAGTTAGCGCCCCAGGAGGGAATCTGCCTGCGAGGGAAGCTGTGCAGCACATCCCTTGTTCCGCTCGCCACTTCCCTGACTCTTAGGCAAAGCCCATCTCAGCTGGCTTGTAGGCGTGCCTCCGTGCTGAGAAGCAGTCCCGTGGCAGGCAGGATACAGGGGGATGTACTCTGGGCATGCAGCATGCTGCTTCCCATGCCCGGGACAAACTGCAAGCCGGTGCCTCGCTTGTGCTTCTATCTGCCGAGACTTGGAGCTGGCCAGCGCGCACCTTCCCGCTGTGTGTGCTGCTGTCCGCAAAGAGCCTCCAAGCAAGGCAGGGCGCTAAGGCATGAGAAGTTAGCGTCCCAGGAGGGAATCTGCCTGCGAGGGAAGCTGTGCAGCACATCCCTTGTTCCACTCGCCACTTCCCTGACTCTTAGGCAAAGCCCATCTCAACTTGCTTGTAGGCGAGCCTCCGTGCTCAGAAACAGCCCTGTGGCAGGCAGGACAGTGCGAGATGTGTTCTGGGCATGCAGCATGCTGCTTCCCATGCCCGGGACAAACTGCGAGCCGGTGCCTCGCTTGCGCTTCTATCTGCCGAGACTTGGAGCCGATCAGAGCGCACCTTCCCGCTGTGTGTGCTGCTGTCCGCAAACAGCCTCCAAACAAAGCAGGGCGCTAAGGCATGAGAAGTTAGCGCCCCAGGAGGGAATCTGCCTGCGAGGGAAGCTGTGCAGCACATCCCTTGTTCCACTCGACACTTCCCTGACTCTTAGGCAAAGCCCATCTCAGCTGGCTTGTAGGCGTTCCTCCGTGCTCAGAAGCAGTCCCGTGGCAGGCAGGATACAGGGGGATGTGTTCTGGGCACGCAGCATGCTGCTTCCCATGCCCGGGACAAACTGCGAGCCGGTGTCTCGCTTTCGCTTCTATCTGCCGAGACTTGGAGCCTATCAGAGCGTACCTTCCCGCTGTGTGTGCTGCTGTACGCAAACAGCCTCCAAACAAAGCAGGGCGCTAAGGCATGAGAAGTTAGCACCCCAGGAGGGAATCTGCCTGCGAGGGAAGCTGTGCAGCACATCCCTTGTTCCACTCGACACTTCCCTGACTCTTAGGCAAAGCCCATCTCAGCTGGCTTGTAGGCGTGCCTCCGTGCTCAGAAGCAGTCCCGTGGCAGGCAGGATACAGGGGGATGTACTCTGGGCATGCAGCATGCTGCTTCCCATGCCCGGGACAAACTGCGAGCCGGTGTCTCGCTTGTGCTTCTATCTGCCGAGACTTGGTGCTGGCCAGCGCGCACCTTCCCGCTGTGTGTGCTGCTGTCCGCAAACAGCCTCCAAACAAAGCAGGGCGCTAAGGCATGAGAAGTTAGCGCCCCAGGAGGGAATCTGCCTGCGAGGGAAGCTGTGCAGCACATCCCTTGTTCCGCTCGCCACTTCCCTGACTCTTAGGCAAAGCCCATCTCAGCTGGCTTGTAGGCGTGCCTCCGTGCTGAGAAGCAGTCCCGTGGCAGGCAGGATACAGGGGGATGTACTCTGGGCATGCAGCATGCTGCTTCCCATGCCCGGGACAAACTGCAAGCCGGTGCCTCGCTTGTGCTTCTATCTGCCGAGACTTGGTGCTGGCCAGCGCGCACCTTGCCGCTGTGTGTGCTGCTGTCCACAAACAGCCTCCAAACAAAGCAGGGCGCTAAGGCATGAGAAGTTAGCGCCCCAGGAGGGAATCTGCCTGCGAGGGAAGCTGTGCAGCACATCCCTTGTTCCACTCGACACTTCCCTGACTCTTAGGCAAAGCCCATCTCAGCTGGCTTGTAGGCGTGCCTCTGTGCTCAGAAGCAGTCCCGTGGCAGGCAGGATACAGGGGGATGTGTTCTGGGCACGCAGCATGCTGCTTCCCATGCCCGGGACAAACTGCGAGCCGGTGCCTCGCTTGCGCTTCTATCTGCCGAGACTTGGAGCCGATCAGAGCGCACCTTGCCGCTGTGTGTGCTGCTGTCCGCAAACAGCCTCCAAACAAAGCAGGGCGCTAAGGCATGAGAAGTTAGCGTCCCAGGAGGGAATCTGCCTGCGAGGGAAGCTGTGCAGCACATCCCTTGTTCCGCTCGCCACTTCCCTGACTCTTAGGCAAAGCCCATCTCAGCTGGCTTGTAGGTGTGCCTCCGTGCTGAGAAGCAGTCCCGTGGCAGGCAGGATACAGGGGGATGTCTTCTGGGCACGCAGCATGCTGCTTCCCATGCCCGGGACAAACTGCGAGCAGGTGCCTCGCTTGCGCTTCTATCTGCCGAGACTTGGAGCTGGCCAGCGCGCACCTTCCCGCTGTGTGTGCTGCTGTCCGCAAACAGTCTCCAAACAAAGCAGGGCACTAAGGCAAGAGAAGTTAGCGCCCCAGGAGGGAATCTGCCTGCGAGGGAAGCTGTGCAGCACATCCCTTGTTCCACTCGCCACTTCCCTGACTCTTAGGCAAAGCCCATCTCAACTTGCTTGTAGGCGTGCCTAATGCTCAGAAACAGCCCTGTGGCAGGCAGGACAGTGCGAGATGTGTTCTGGGCATGCAGCATGCTGCTTCCCATGCCCGGGACAAACTGCGAGCCGGTGCCTCGCTTGCGCTTCTATCTGCCGAGACTTGGAGCCGATCAGAGCGCACCTTCCCGCTGTGTGTGCTGCTGTCCGCAAACCGCCTCCAAACAAAGCAGGGCGCTAAGGCATGAGAAGTTAGCGTCCCAGGAGGGAATCTGCCTGCGAGGGAAGCTGTGCAGCACATCCCTTGTTCCGCTCGCCACTTCCCTGACTCTTAGGCAAAGCCCATCTCAGCTGGCTTGTAGGCGTGCCTCCGTGCTCAGAAGCAGTCCCGTGGCAGGCAGGATACAGGGGGATGTGTTCTGGGCACGCAGCATGCTGCTTCCCATGCCCGGGACAAACTGCGAGCCGGTGCCTCGCTTGCGCTTCTATCTGCCGAGACTTGGAGCCTATCAGAGCGTACCTTCCCGCTGTGTGTGCTGCTGTCCGCAAACAGCCTCCAAACAAAGCAGGGCGCTAAGGCATGAGAAGTTAGCGTCCCAGGAGGGAATCTGCCTGCGAGGGAAGCTGTGCAGCAGTTCCCTTGTTCCACTCGCCACTTCCCTGACTCTTAGGCAAAGCCCATCTCAGCTGGCTTGTAGGTGTGCCTCCGTGCTCAGAAGTAGTCCCGTGGCAGGCAGGATACAGGGGGATGCATTCTGGGCATGCAGCATGCTGCTTCCCATGCCCGGGACAAACTGCGAGCCGGTGCCTCGCTTGCGCTTCTATCTGCCGAGACTTGGAGCTGGCCAGCGCGCACCTTGCCGCTGTGCGTGCTGCTGTCCGCAAACAGTCTCCAAACAAAGCAGGGCACTAAGGCAAGAGAACTAAGCGCCCCAGGAGGGAATCTGCCTGCGAGGGAAGCTGTGCAGCACATCCCTTGTTCCGCTCGACACTTCCCTGACTCTTAGGCAAAGCCCATCTCAACTTGCTTGTAGGCGAGCCTCCGTGCTCAGAAACAGCCCTGTGGCAGGCAGGACAGTGCGAGATGTGTTCTGGGCACGCAGCATGCTGCTTCCCATGCCCGGGACAAACTGCGAGCCGGTGCCTCGCTTGCGCTTCTATCTGCCGAGACTTGGAGCTGGCCAGCGCGCACCTTCCCGCTGTGTGTGCTGCTGTCCGCAAACAGTCTCCAAACAAAGCAGGGCACTAAGGCAAGAGAAGTTAGCGCCCCAGGAGGGAATCTGCCTGCGAGGGAAGCTGTGCAGCACATCCCTTGTTCCACTCGCCACTTCCCTGACTCTTAGGCAAAGCCCATCTCAACTTGCTTGTAGGCGTGCCTCCGTGCTCAGAAACAGCCCTGTGGCAGGCAGGACAGTGCGAGATGTGTTCTGGGCATGCAGCATGCTGCTTCCCATGCCCGGGACAAACTGCGAGCCGGTGCCTCGCTTGCGCTTCTATCTGCCGAGACTTGGAGCCGATCAGAGCGCACCTTCCCGCTGTGTGTGCTGCTGTCCGCAAACAGCCTCCAAACAAAGCAGGGCGCTAAGGCATGAGAAGTTAGCGTCCCAGGAGGGAATCTGCCTGCGAGGGAAGCTGTGCAGCACATCCCTTGTTCCGCTCGCCACTTCCCTGACTCTTAGGCAAAGCCCATCTCAGCTGGCTTGTAGGCGTGCCTCCGTGCTCAGAAGCAGTCCCGTGGCAGGCAGGATACAGGGGGATGTGTTCTGGGCACGCAGCATGCTGCTTCCCATGCCCGGGACAAACTGCGAGCCGGTGCCTCGCTTGCGCTTCTATCTGCCGAGACTTGGAGCCTATCAGAGCGTACCTTCCCGCTGTGTGTGCTGCTGTCCGCAAACAGCCTCCAAACAAAGCAGGGCGCTAAGGCATGAGAAGTTAGCGTCCCAGGAGGGAATCTGCCTGCGAGGGAAGCTGTGCAGCAGTTCCCTTGTTCCACTCGCCACTTCCCTGACTCTTAGGCAAAGCCCATCTCAGCTGGCTTGTAGGTGTGCCTCCGTGCTCAGAAGTAGTCCCGTGGCAGGCAGGATACAGGGGGATGCATTCTGGGCATGCAGCATGCTGCTTCCCATGCCCGGGACAAACTGCGAGCCGGTGCCTCGCTTGCGCTTCTATCTGCCGAGACTTGGAGCTGGCCAGCGCGCACCTTCCCGCTGTGTGTGCTGCTGTCCGCAAACAGTCTCCAAACAAAGCAGGGCACTAAGGCAAGAGAAGTTAGCGCCCCAGGAGGGAATCTGCCTGCGAGGGAAGCTGTGCAGCACATCCCTTGTTCCACTCGCCACTTCCCTGACTCTTAGGCAAAGCCCATCTCAACTTGCTTGTAGGCGTGCCTCCGTGCTCAGAAACAGCCCTGTGGCAGGCAGGACAGTGCGAGATGTGTTCTGGGCATGCAGCATGCTGCTTCCCATGCCCGGGACAAACTGCGAGCCGGTGCCTCGCTTGCGCTTCTATCTGCCGAGACTTGGAGCCGATCAGAGCGCACCTTCCCGCTGTGTGTGCTGCTGTCCGCAAACAGCCTCCAAACAAAGCAGGGCGCTAAGGCATGAGAAGTTAGCGTCCCAGGAGGGAATCTGCCTGCGAGGGAAGCTGTGCAGCACATCCCTTGTTCCGCTCGCCACTTCCCTGACTCTTAGGCAAAGCCCATCTCAGCTGGCTTGTAGGCGTGCCTCCGTGCTCAGAAGCAGTCCCGTGGCAGGCAAGATACAGGGGGATGTGTTCTGGGCACGCAGCATGCTGCTTCCCATGCCCGGGACAAACTGCGAGCCGGTGCCTCGCTTGCGCTTCTATCTGCCGAGACTTGGAGCCTATCAGAGCGTACCTTCCCGCTGTGTGTGCTGCTGTCCGCAAACAGCCTCCAAACAAAGCAGGGCGCTAAGGCATGAGAAGTTAGCGTCCCAGGAGGGAATCTGCCTGCGAGGGAAGCTGTGCAGCAGTTCCCTTGTTCCACTCGCCACTTCCCTGACTCTTAGGCAAAGCCCATCTCAGCTGGCTTGTAGGCGTGCCTCCGTGCTCAGAAGCAGTCCCGTGGCAGGCAGGATACAGGGGGATGCATTCTGGGCATGCAGCATGCTGCTTCCCATGCCCGGGACAAACTGCGAGCCGGTGCCTCGCTTGCGCTTCTATCTGCCGAGACTTGGAGCTGGCCAGCGCGCACCTTGCCGCTGTGCGTGCTGCTGTCCGCAAACAGTCTCCAAACAAAGCAGGGCACTAAGGCAAGAGAACTAAGCGCCCCAGGAGGGAATCTGCCTGCGAGGGAAGCTGTGCAGCACATCCCTTGTTCCGCTCAACACTTCCCTGACTCTTAGGCAAAGCCCATCTCAACTTGCTTGTAGGCGAGCCTCCGTGCTCAGAAACAGCCCTGTGGCAGGCAGGACAGTGCGAGATGTGTTCTGGGCATGAAGCATGCTGCTTCCCATGCCCGGGACAAACTGCGAGCGGGTGTCTCGCTTGTGCTTCTATCTGCCGAGACTTGGTGCTGGCCAGCGCGTACCTTCACGCTGTGTGTGCTGCTGTCCGCAAACAGCCTCCAAACAAAGCAGGGCGCTAAGGCAAGAGAACTAAGCGCCCCAGGAGGGAATCTGCCTGCGAGGGAAGCTGTGCAGCACATCCCTTGTTCCGCTCGCCACTTCCCTGACTCTTAGGCAAAGCCCATCTCAACTTGCTTGTAGGCGAGCCTCCGTGCTCAGAAACAGCCCTGTGGCAGGCAGGACAGTGCGAGATGTGTTCTGGGCACGCAGCATGCTGCTTCCCATGCCCGGGACAAACTGCGAGCCGGTGCCTCGCTTGCGCTTCTATCTGCCGAGACTTGGAGCTGGCCAGCGCGCACCTTCCCGCTGTGTGTGCTGCTGTCCGCAAAGAGCCTCCAAACAAGGCAGGGCGCTAAGGCATGAGAAGTTAGCGTCCCAGGAGGGAATCTGCCTGCGAGGGAAGCTGTGCAGCACATCCCTTGTTCTACTTGCCACTTCCCTGACTCTTAGGCAAAGCCCATCTCAACTTGCTTGTAGGCGAGCCTCCGTGCTCGGAAACAGCCCTGTGGCAGGCAGGACAGTGCGAGATGTGTTCTGGGCATGCAGCATGCTGCTTCCCATGCCCGGGACAAACTGCGAGCCGGTGGCTCGCTTGCGCTTCTATCTGCCGAGACTTGGAGCTGGCCAGCGCGCACCTTCCCGCTGTGTGTGCTGCTGTCCGCAAAGAGCCTCCAAACAAGGCAGGGCGCTAAGGCATGAGAAGTTAGCGCCCCAGGAGGGAATCTGCCTGCGAGGGAAGCTGTGCAGCACATCCCTTGTTCCACTCGACACTTCCCTGACTCTTAGGCAAAGCCCATCTCAGCTGGCTTGTAGGCGTGCCTCCGTGCTCAGAAGCAGTCCCGTGGCAGGCAGGATACAGGGGGATGTGTTCTGGGCACGCAGCATGCTGCTTCCCATGCCCGGGACAAACTGCGAGCCGGTGCCTCGCTTGCGCTTCTATCTGCCGAGACTTGGAGCTGGCCAGCGCGCACCTTCCCGCTGTGTGTGCTGCTGTCCGCAAACAGTCTCCAAACAAAGCAGGGCACTAAGGCAAGAGAAGTTAGCGCCCCAGGAGGGAATCTGCCTGCGAGGGAAGCTGTGCAGCACATCCCTTGTTCCACTCGCCACTTCCCTGACTCTTAGGCAAAGCCCATCTCAACTTGCTTGTAGGCGTGCCTCCGTGCTCAGAAACAGCCCTGTGGCAGGCAGGACAGTGCGAGATGTGTTCTGGGCATGCAGCATGCTGCTTCCCATGCCCGGGACAAACTGCGAGCCGGTGCCTCGCTTGCGCTTCTATCTGCCGAGACTTGGAGCCGATCAGAGCGCACCTTCCCGCTGTGTGTGCTGCTGTCCGCAAACAGCCTCCAAACAAAGCAGGGCGCTAAGGCATGAGAAGTTAGCGTCCCAGGAGGGAATCTGCCTGCGAGGGAAGCTGTGCAGCACATCCCTTGTTCCGCTCGCCACTTCCCTGACTCTTAGGCAAAGCCCATCTCAGCTGGCTTGTAGGCGTGCCTCCGTGCTCAGAAGCAGTCCCGTGGCAGGCAGGATACAGGGGGATGTGTTCTGGGCACGCAGCATGCTGCTTCCCATGCCCGGGACAAACTGCGAGCCGGTGCCTCGCTTGCGCTTCTATCTGCCGAGACTTGGAGCCTATCAGAGCGTACCTTCCCGCTGTGTGTGCTGCTGTCCGCAAACAGCCTCCAAACAAAGCAGGGCGCTAAGGCATGAGAAGTTAGCGTCCCAGGAGGGAATCTGCCTGCGAGGGAAGCTGTGCAGCAGTTCCCTTGTTCCACTCGCCACTTCCCTGACTCTTAGGCAAAGCCCATCTCAGCTGGCTTGTAGGTGTGCCTCCGTGCTCAGAAGTAGTCCCGTGGCAGGCAGGATACAGGGGGATGCATTCTGGGCATGCAGCATGCTGCTTCCCATGCCCGGGACAAACTGCGAGCCGGTGCCTCGCTTGCGCTTCTATCTGCCGAGACTTGGAGCTGGCCAGCGCGCACCTTCCCGCTGTGTGTGCTGCTGTCCGCAAACAGTCTCCAAACAAAGCAGGGCACTAAGGCAAGAGAAGTTAGCGCCCCAGGAGGGAATCTGCCTGCGAGGGAAGCTGTGCAGCACATCCCTTGTTCCACTCGCCACTTCCCTGACTCTTAGGCAAAGCCCATCTCAACTTGCTTGTAGGCGTGCCTCCGTGCTCAGAAACAGCCCTGTGGCAGGCAGGACAGTGCGAGATGTGTTCTGGGCATGCAGCATGCTGCTTCCCATGCCCGGGACAAACTGCGAGCCGGTGCCTCGCTTGCGCTTCTATCTGCCGAGACTTGGAGCCGATCAGAGCGCACCTTCCCGCTGTGTGTGCTGCTGTCCGCAAACAGCCTCCAAACAAAGCAGGGCGCTAAGGCATGAGAAGTTAGCGTCCCAGGAGGGAATCTGCCTGCGAGGGAAGCTGTGCAGCACATCCCTTGTTCCGCTCGCCACTTCCCTGACTCTTAGGCAAAGCCCATCTCAGCTGGCTTGTAGGCGTGCCTCCGTGCTCAGAAGCAGTCCCGTGGCAGGCAAGATACAGGGGGATGTGTTCTGGGCACGCAGCATGCTGCTTCCCATGCCCGGGACAAACTGCGAGCCGGTGCCTCGCTTGCGCTTCTATCTGCCGAGACTTGGAGCCTATCAGAGCGTACCTTCCCGCTGTGTGTGCTGCTGTCCGCAAACAGCCTCCAAACAAAGCAGGGCGCTAAGGCATGAGAAGTTAGCGTCCCAGGAGGGAATCTGCCTGCGAGGGAAGCTGTGCAGCAGTTCCCTTGTTCCACTCGCCACTTCCCTGACTCTTAGGCAAAGCCCATCTCAGCTGGCTTGTAGGCGTGCCTCCGTGCTCAGAAGCAGTCCCGTGGCAGGCAGGATACAGGGGGATGCATTCTGGGCATGCAGCATGCTGCTTCCCATGCCCGGGACAAACTGCGAGCCGGTGCCTCGCTTGCGCTTCTATCTGCCGAGACTTGGAGCTGGCCAGCGCGCACCTTGCCGCTGTGCGTGCTGCTGTCCGCAAACAGTCTCCAAACAAAGCAGGGCACTAAGGCAAGAGAACTAAGCGCCCCAGGAGGGAATCTGCCTGCGAGGGAAGCTGTGCAGCACATCCCTTGTTCCGCTCAACACTTCCCTGACTCTTAGGCAAAGCCCATCTCAACTTGCTTGTAGGCGAGCCTCCGTGCTCAGAAACAGCCCTGTGGCAGGCAGGACAGTGCGAGATGTGTTCTGGGCATGAAGCATGCTGCTTCCCATGCCCGGGACAAACTGCGAGCGGGTGTCTCGCTTGTGCTTCTATCTGCCGAGACTTGGTGCTGGCCAGCGCGTACCTTCACGCTGTGTGTGCTGCTGTCCGCAAACAGCCTCCAAACAAAGCAGGGCGCTAAGGCAAGAGAACTAAGCGCCCCAGGAGGGAATCTGCCTGCGAGGGAAGCTGTGCAGCACATCCCTTGTTCCGCTCGCCACTTCCCTGACTCTTAGGCAAAGCCCATCTCAACTTGCTTGTAGGCGAGCCTCCGTGCTCAGAAACAGCCCTGTGGCAGGCAGGACAGTGCGAGATGTGTTCTGGGCACGCAGCATGCTGCTTCCCATGCCCGGGACAAACTGCGAGCCGGTGCCTCGCTTGCGCTTCTATCTGCCGAGACTTGGAGCTGGCCAGCGCGCACCTTCCCGCTGTGTGTGCTGCTGTCCGCAAAGAGCCTCCAAACAAGGCAGGGCGCTAAGGCATGAGAAGTTAGCGTCCCAGGAGGGAATCTGCCTGCGAGGGAAGCTGTGCAGCACATCCCTTGTTCTACTTGCCACTTCCCTGACTCTTAGGCAAAGCCCATCTCAACTTGCTTGTAGGCGAGCCTCCGTGCTCGGAAACAGCCCTGTGGCAGGCAGGACAGTGCGAGATGTGTTCTGGGCATGCAGCATGCTGCTTCCCATGCCCGGGACAAACTGCGAGCCGGTGGCTCGCTTGCGCTTCTATCTGCCGAGACTTGGAGCTGGCCAGCGCGCACCTTCCCGCTGTGTGTGCTGCTGTCCGCAAAGAGCCTCCAAACAAAGCAGGGCGCTAAGGCATGAGAAGTTAGCGCCCCAGGAGGGAATCTGCCTGCGAGGGAAGCTGTGCAGCACATCCCTTGTTCCACTCGACACTTCCCTGACTCTTAGGCAAAGCCCATCTCAGCTGGCTTGTAGGCGTGCCTCCGTGCTCAGAAGCAGTCCCGTGGCAGGCAGGATACAGGGGGATGTGTTCTGGGCACGCAGCATGCTGCTTCCCATGCCCGGGACAAACTGCGAGCCGGTGCCTCGCTTGCGCTTCTATCTGCCGAGACTTGGAGCCTATCAGAGCGTACCTTCCCGCTGTGTGTGCTGCTGTACGCAAACAGCCTCCAAACAAAGCAGGGCGCTAAGGCATGAGAAGTTAGCGTCCCAGGAGGGAATCTGCCTGCGAGGGAAGCTGTGCAGCACATCCCTTGTTCCACTCGACACTTCCCTGACTCTTAGGCAAAGCCCATCTCAGCTGGCTTGTAGGCGTGCCTCCGTGCTCAGAAGCAGTCCCGTGGCAGGCAGGATACAGGGGGATGTATTCTGGGCATGCAGCATGCTGCTTCCCATGCCCGGGACAAACTGCGAGCCGGTGTCTCGCTTGTGCTTCTATCTGCCGAGACTTGGTGCTGGCCAGCGCGCACCTTCCCGCTGTGTGTGCTGCTGTCCGCAAACAGCCTCCAAACAAAGCAGGGCGCTAAGGCATGAGAAGTTAGCGCCCCAGGAGGGAATCTGCCTGCGAGGGAAGCTGTGCAGCACATCCCTTGTTCCGCTCGCCACTTCCCTGACTCTTAGGCAAAGCCCATCTCAGCTGGCTTGTAGGCGTGCCTCCGTGCTGAGAAGCAGTCCCGTGGCAGGCAGGATACAGGGGGATGTGTTCTGGGCACGCAGCATGCTGCTTCCCATGCCCGGGACAAACTGCGAGCCGGTGCCTCGCTTGCGCTTCTATCTGCCGAGACTTGGAGCCGATCAGAGCGCACCTTGCCGCTGTGTGTGCTGCTGTCCGCAAACAGCCTCCAAACAAAGCAGGGCGCTAAGGCATGAGAACTAAGCGCCCCAGGAGGGAATCTGCCTGCGAGGGAAGCTGTGCAGCACATCCCTTGTTCCGCTCGCCACTTCCCTGACTCTTAGGCAAAGCCCATCTCAACTTGCTTGTAGGCGAGCCTCCGTGCTCAGAAACAGCCCTGTGGCAGGCAGGACAGTGCGAGATGTGTTCTGGGCACGCAGCATGCTGCTTCCCATGCCCGGGACAAACTGCGAGCCGGTGCCTCGCTTGCGCTTCTATCTGCCGAGACTTGGAGCTGGCCAGCGCGCACCTTCCCGCTGTGTGTGCTGCTGTCCGCAAAGAGCCTCCAAACAAGGCAGGGCGCTAAGGCATGAGAAGTTAGCGTCCCAGGAGGGAATCTGCCTGCGAGGGAAGCTGTGCAGCACATCCCTTGTTCCACTCGCCACTTCCCTGACTCTTAGGCAAAGCCCATCTCAACTTGCTTGTAGGCGAGCCTCCGTGCTCAGAAACAGCCCTGTGGCAGGCAGGACAGTGCGAGATGTGTTCTGGGCATGCAGCATGCTGCTTCCCATGCCCGGGACAAACTGCGAGCCGGTGCCTCGCTTGCGCTTCTATCTGCCGAGACTTGGAGCCGATCAGAGCGCACCTTCCCGCTGTGTGTGCTGCTGTCCGCAAACAGCCTCCAAACAAAGCAGGGCGCTAAGGCATGAGAAGTTAGCGCCCCAGGAGGGAATCTGCCTGCGAGGGAAGCTGTGCAGCACATCCCTTGTTCCACTCGACACTTCCCTGACTCTTAGGCAAAGCCCATCTCAGCTGGCTTGTAGGCGTTCCTCCGTGCTCAGAAGCAGTCCCGTGGCAGGCAGGATACAGGGGGATGTGTTCTGGGCACGCAGCATGCTGCTTCCCATGCCCGGGACAAACTGCGAGCCGGTGTCTCGCTTTCGCTTCTATCTGCCGAGACTTGGAGCCTATCAGAGCGTACCTTCCCGCTGTGTGTGCTGCTATACGCAAACAGCCTCCAAACAAAGCAGGGCGCTAAGGCATGAGAAGTTAGCACCCCAGGAGGGAATCTGCCTGCGAGGGAAGCTGTGCAGCACATCCCTTGTTCCACTCGACACTTCCCTGACTCTTAGGCAAAGCCCATCTCAGCTGGCTTGTAGGCGTGCCTCCGTGCTCAGAAGCAGTCCCGTGGCAGGCAGGATACAGGGGGATGTACTCTGGGCATGCAGCATGCTGCTTCCCATGCCCGGGACAAACTGCAAGCCGGTGCCTCGCTTGTGCTTCTATATGCCGAGACTTGGAGCTGGCCAGCGCGCACCTTCCCGCTGTGTGTGCTGCTGTCCGCAAAGAGCCTCCAAACAAGGCAGGGCGCTAAGGCATGAGAAGTTAGCGTCCCAGGAGGGAATCTGCCTGCGAGGGAAGCTGTGCAGCACATCCCTTGTTCCACTCGCCACTTCCCTGACTCTTAGGCAAAGCCCATCTCAACTTGCTTGTAGGCGAGCCTCCGTGCTCAGAAACAGCCCTGTGGCAGGCAGGACAGTGCGAGATGTGTTCTGGGCATGCAGCATGCTGCTTCCCATGCCCGGGACAAACTGCGAGCCGGTGCCTCGCTTGCGCTTCTATCTGCCGAGACTTGGAGCCGATCAGAGCGCACCTTCCCGCTGTGTGTGCTGCTGTCCGCAAACAGCCTCCAAACAAAGCAGGGCGCTAAGGCATGAGAAGTTAGCGCCCCAGGAGGGAATCTGCCTGCGAGGGAAGCTGTGCAGCACATCCCTTGTTCCACTCGACACTTCCCTGACTCTTAGGCAAAGCCCATCTCAGCTGGCTTGTAGGCGTTCCTCCGTGCTCAGAAGCAGTCCCGTGGCAGGCAGGATACAGGGGGATGTGTTCTGGGCACGCAGCATGCTGCTTCCCATGCCCGGGACAAACTGCGAGCCGGTGTCTCGCTTTCGCTTCTATCTGCCGAGACTTGGAGCCTATCAGAGCGTACCTTCCCGCTGTGTGTGCTGCTGTACGCAAACAGCCTCCAAACAAAGCAGGGCGCTAAGGCATGAGAAGTTAGCACCCCAGGAGGGAATCTGCCTGCGAGGGAAGCTGTGCAGCACATCCCTTGTTCCACTCGCCACTTCCCTGACTCTTAGGCAAAGCCCATCTCAGCTGGCTTGTAGGCGTGCCTCCGTGCTCAGAAGCAGTCCCGTGGCAGGCAGGATACAGGGGGATGTACTCTGGGCATGCAGCATGCTGCTTCCCATGCCCGGGACAAACTGCGAGCCGGTGTCTCGCTTGTGCTTCTATCTGCCGAGACTTGGTGCTGGCCAGCGCGCACCTTCCCGCTGTGTGTGCTGCTGTCCGCAAACAGCCTCCAAACAAAGCAGGGCGCTAAGGCATGAGAAGTTAGCGCCCCAGGAGGGAATCTGCCTGCGAGGGAAGCTGTGCAGCACATCCCTTGTTCCGCTCGCCACTTCCCTGACTCTTAGGCAAAGCCCATCTCAGCTGGCTTGTAGGCGTGCCTCCGTGCTGAGAAGCAGTCCCGTGGCAGGCAGGATACAGGGGGATGTACTCTGGGCATGCAGCATGCTGCTTCCCATGCCCGGGACAAACTGCAAGCCGGTGCCTCGCTTGTGCTTCTATCTGCCGAGACTTGGAGCTGGCCAGCGCGCACCTTGCCGCTGTGTGTGCTGCTGTCCACAAACAGCCTCCAAACAAAGCAGGGCGCTAAGGCATGAGAAGTTAGCGCCCCAGGAGGGAATCTGCCTGCGAGGGAAGCTGTGCAGCACATCCCTTGTTCCACTCGACACTTCCCTGACTCTTAGGCAAAGCCCATCTCAGCTGGCTTGTAGGCGTGCCTCCGTGCTCAGAAGCAGTCCCGTGGCAGGCAGGATACAGGGGGATGTGTTCTGGGCACGCAGCATGCTGCTTCCCATGCCCGGGACAAACTGCGAGCCGGTGCCTCGCTTGCGCTTCTATCTGCCGAGACTTGGAGACTATCAGAGCGTACCTTCCCGCTGTGTGTGCTGCTGTACGCAAACAGCCTCCAAACAAAGCAGGGCGCTAAGGCATGAGAAGTTAGCGCCCCAGGAGGGAATCTGCCTGCGAGGGAAGCTGTGCAGCACATCCCTTGTTCCGCTCGCCACTTCCCTGACTCTTAGGCAAAGCCCATCTCAGCTGGCTTGTAGGCGTGCCTCCGTGCTGAGAAGCAGTCCCGTGGCAGGCAGGATACAGGGGGATGTGTTCTGGGCACGCAGCATGCTGCTTCCCATGCCCGGGACAAACTGCGAGCCGGTGCCTCGCTTGTGCTTCTATCTGCCGAGACTTGGAGCCTATCAGAGCGCACCTTGCCGCTGTGTGTGCTGCTGTACGCAAACAGCCTCCAAACAAAGCAGGGCGCTAAGGCATGAGAAGTTAGCGTCCCAGGAGGGAATCTGCCTGCGAGGGAAGCTGTGCAGCACATCCCTTGTTCCACTCGCCACTTCCCTGACTCTTAGGCAAAGCCCATCTCAGCTGGCTTGTAGGCGTGCCTCCGTGCTCAGAAGCAGTCCCGTGGCAGGCAGGATACAGGGGGATGTATTCTGGGCATGCAGCATGCTGCTTCCCATGCCCGGGACAAACTGCGAGCGGGTGTCTCGCTTGTGCTTCTATCTGCCGAGACTTGGTGCTGGCCAGCGCGCACCTTCCCGCTGTGTGTGCTGCTGTCCGCAAACAGCCTCCAAACAAAGCAGGGCGCTAAGGCAAGAGAACTAAGCGCCCCAGGAGGGAATCTGCCTGCGAGGGAAGCTGTGCAGCACATCCCTTGTTCCACTCGCCACTTCCCTGACTCTTAGGCAAAGCCCATCTCAACTTGCTTGTAGGCGAGCCTCCGTGCTCAGAAACAGCCCTGTGCGAGATGTGTTCTTGGTACGCAGCATGCTGCTTCCCATGCCCGGGACAAACTGCGAGCCGGTGCCTCGCTTGCGCTTCTATCTGCCAAGACTTGGAGACTATCAGAGCGTACCTTCCCGCTGTGTGTGCTGCTGTCCGCAAACAGCCTCCAAACAAAGCAGGGCGCTAAGGCATGAGAAGTTAGCACCCCAGGAGGGAATCTGCCTGCGAGGGAAGCTGTGCAGCACATCCCTTGTTCCACTCGCCACTTCCCTGACTCTTAGGCAAAGCCCATCTCAGCTGGCTTGTAGGCGTGCCTCCGTGCTCAGAAGCAGTCCCGTGGCAGGCAGGATACAGGGGGATGTACTCTGGGCATGCAGCATGCTGCTTCCCATGCCCGGGACAAACTGCAAGCCGGTGCCTCGCTTGTGCTTCTATCTGCCGAGACTTGGAGCTGGCCAGCGCGCACCTTGCCGCTGTGTGTGCTGCTGTCCACAAACAGCCTCCAAACAAAGCAGGGCGCTAAGGCATGAGAAGTTAGCGCCCCAGGAGGGAATCTGCCTGCGAGGGAAGCTGTGCAGCACATCCCTTGTTCCGCTCGCCACTTCCCTGACTCTTAGGCAAAGCCCATCTCAGCTGGCTTGTAGGTGTGCCTCCGTGCTGAGAAGCAGTCCCGTGGCAGGCAGGATACAGGGGGATGTCTTCTGGGCACGCAGCATGCTGCTTCCCATGCCCGGGACAAACTGCGAGCAGGTGCCTCGCTTGCGCTTCTATCTGCCGAGACTTGGAGCTGGCCAGCGCGCACCTTCCCGCTGTGTGTGCTGCTGTCCGCAAACAGCCTCCAAACAAAGCAGGGCGCTAAGGCATGAGAAGTTAGCGCCCCAGGAGGGAATCTGCCTGCGAGGGAAGCTGTGCAGCACATCCCTTGTTCCGCTCGCCACTTCCCTGACTCTTAGGCAAAGCCCATCTCAACTTGCTTGTAGGCGTGCCTCCGTGCTCAGAAACAGCCCTGTGGCAGGCAGGACAGTGCGAGATGTGTTCTGGGCACGCAGCATGCTGCTTCCCATGCCCGGGACAAACTGCGAGCAGGTGCCTCGCTTGCGCTTCTATCTGCCGAGACTTGGAGACTATCAGAGCGCACCTTGCCGCTGTGTGTGCTGCTGTCCGCAAACAGCCTCCAAACAAAGCAGGGCGCTAAGGCATGAGAAGTTAGCGTCCCAGGAGGGAATCTGCCTGCGAGGGAAGCTGTGCAGCACATCCCTTGTTCCACTCGCCACTTCCCTGACTCTTAGGCAAAGCCCATCTCAGCTGGCTTGTAGGCGTGCCTCCGTGCTCAGAAGCAGTCCCGTGGCAGGCAGGATACAGGGGGATGTGTTCTGGGCACGCAGCATGCTGCTTCCCATGCCCGGGACAAACTGCGAGCCGGTGCCTCGCTTGCGCTTCTATCTGCCGAGACTTGGAGCCTATCAGAGCGTACCTTCCCGCTGTGTGTGCTGCTGTCCGCAAACAGCCTCCAAACAAAGCAGGGCGCTAAGGCAAGAGAACTAAGCGCCCCAGGAGGGAATCTGCCTGCGAGGGAAGCTGTGCAGCACATCCCTTGTTCCACTCGCCACTTCCCTGACTCTTAGGCAAAGCCCATCTCAACTTGCTTGTAGGCGAGCCTCCGTGCTCAGAAACAGCCCTGTGCGAGATGTGTTCTGGGCACGCAGCATGCTGCTTCCCATGCCCGGGACAAACTGCGAGCCGGTGCCTCGCTTGCGCTTCTATCTGCCAAGACTTGGAGCCTATCAGAGCGTACCTTCCCGCTGTGTGTGCTGCTGTACGCAAACAGCCTCCAAACAAAGCAGGGCGCTAAGGCATGAGAAGTTAGCACCCCAGGAGGGAATCTGCCTGCGAGGGAAGCTGTGCAGCACATCCCTTGTTCCACTCGCCACTTCCCTGACTCTTAGGCAAAGCCCATCTCAGCTGGCTTGTAGGCGTGCCTCCGTGCTCAGAAGCAGTCCCGTGGCAGGCAGGATACAGGGGGATGTCTTCTGGGCACGCAGCATGCTGCTTCCCATGCCCGGGACAAACTGCGAGCAGGTGCCTCGCTTGCGCTTCTATCTGCCGAGACTTGGAGCTGGCCAGCGCGCACCTTCCCGCTGTGTGTGCTGCTGTCCGCAAACAGCCTCCAAACAAAGCAGGGCGCTAAGGCATGAGAAGTTAGCGTCCCAGGAGGGAATCTGCCTGCGAGGGAAGCTGTGCAGCACATCCCTTGTTCCGCTCGACACTTCCCTGACTCTTAGGCAAAGCCCATCTCAACTTGCTTGTAGGCGAGCCTCCGTGCTCAGAAACAGCCCTGTGCGAGATGTGTTCTGGGCACGCAGCATGCTGCTTCCCATGCCCGGGACAAACTGCGAGCAGGTGCCCCGCTTGCGCTTCTATCTGCCGAGACTTGGAGCCTATCAGAGCGTACCTTCCCGCTGTGTGTGCTGCTGTCCACAAACAGCCTCCAAACAAAGCAGGGAGCTAAGGCATGAGAAGTTAGCGCCCCAGGAGGGAATCTGCCTGCGAGGGAAGCTGTGCAGCACATCCCTTGTTCCACTCGCCACTTCCCTGACTCTTAGGCAAAGCCCATCTCAGCTGGCTTGTAGGCGTGCCTCCGTGCTCAGAAGCAGTCCCGTGGCAGGCAGGATACAGGGGGATGTACTCTGGGCATGCAGCATGCTGCTTCCCATGCCCGGGACAAACTGCAAGCCGGTGCCTCGCTTGTGCTTCTATCTGCCGAGACTTGGAGCTGGCCAGCGCGCACCTTCCCGCTGTGTGTGCTGCTGTCCGCAAAGAGCCTCCAAACAAGGCAGGGCGCTAAGGCATGAGAAGTTAGCGTCCCAGGAGGGAATCTGCCTGCGAGGGAAGCTGTGCAGCACATCCCTTGTTCCACTCGCCACTTCCCTGACTCTTAGGCAAAGCCCATCTCAACTTGCTTGTAGGCGAGCCTCCGTGCTCAGAAACAGCCCTGTGGCAGGCAGGACAGTGCGAGATGTCTTCTGGGCACGCAGCATGCTGCTTCCCATGCCCGGGACAAACTGCGAGCCGGTGTCTCGCTTGCGCTTCTATCTGCCGAGACTTGGAGCCTATCAGAGCGTACCTTCCCGCTGTGTTTGCTGCTGTCCGCAAACAGCCTCCAAACAAAGCAGGGCGCTAAGGCATGAGAAGTTAGCGTCCCAGGAGGGAATCTGCCTGCGAGGGAAGCTGTGCAGCAGTTCCCTTGTTCCACTCGCCACTTCCCTGACTCTTAGGCAAAGCCCATCTCAACTTGCTTGTAGGCGAGCCTCCGTGCTCGGAAACAGCCCTGTGGCAGGCAGGACAGTGCGAGATGTGTTCTGGGCAGGCAGCATGCTGCTTCCCATGCCCGGGACAAACTGCGAGCCGGTGCCTCGCTTGCGCTTCTATCTGCCGAGACTTGGAGCTGGCCAGCGCGCACCTTCCCGCTGTGTGTGCTGCTGTCCGCAAACAGCCTCCAAACAAAGCAGGGCGCTAAGGCATGAGAAGTTAGCGTCCCAGGAGGGAATCTGCCTGCGAGGGAAGCTGTGCAGCACATCCCTTGTTCTACTTGCCACTTCCCTGACTCTTAGGCAAAGCCCATCTCAACTTGCTTGTAGGCGAGCCTCCGTGCTCGGAAACAGCCCTGTGGCAGGCAGGACAGTGCGAGATGTGTTCTGGGCACGCAGCATGCTGCTTCCCATGCCCGGGACAAACTGCGAGCCGGTGCCTCGCTTGCGCTTCTATCTGCCGAGACTTGGAGCTGGCCAGCGCGCACCTTCCCGCTGTGTGTGCTGCTGTCCGCAAAGAGCCTCCAAACAAGGCAGGGCGCTAAGGCATGAGAAGTTAGCGCCCCAGGAGGGAATCTGCCTGCGAGGGAAGCTGTGCAGCACATCCCTTGTTCCACTCGACACTTCCCTGACTCTTAGGCAAAGCCCATCTCAGCTGGCTTGTAGGCGTGCCTCCGTGCTCAGAAGCAGTCCCGTGGCAGGCAGGATACAGGGGGATGTGTTCTGGGCACGCAGCATGCTGCTTCCCATGCCCGGGACAAACTGCGAGCCGGTGCCTCGCTTGCGCTTCTATCTGCCGAGACTTGGAGCCTATCAGAGCGTACCTTCCCGCTGTGTGTGCTGCTGTACGCAAACAGCCTCCAAACAAAGCAGGGCGCTAAGGCATGAGAAGTTAGCGTCCCAGGAGGGAATCTGCCTGCGAGGGAAGCTGTGCAGCACATCCCTTGTTCCACTCGACACTTCCCTGACTCTTAGGCAAAGCCCATCTCAGCTGGCTTGTAGGCGTGCCTCCGTGCTCAGAAGCAGTCCCGTGGCAGGCAGGATACAGGGGGATGTATTCTGGGCATGCAGCATGCTGCTTCCCATGCCCGGGACAAACTGCGAGCCGGTGTCTCGCTTGTGCTTCTATCTGCCGAGACTTGGTGCTGGCCAGCGCGCACCTTCCCGCTGTGTGTGCTGCTGTCCGCAAACAGCCTCCAAACAAAGCAGGGCGCTAAGGCATGAGAAGTTAGCGCCCCAGGAGGGAATCTGCCTGCGAGGGAAGCTGTGCAGCACATCCCTTGTTCCGCTCGCCACTTCCCTGACTCTTAGGCAAAGCCCATCTCAGCTGGCTTGTAGGCGTGCCTCCGTGCTGAGAAGCAGTCCCGTGGCAGGCAGGATACAGGGGGATGTGTTCTGGGCACGCAGCATGCTGCTTCCCATGCCCGGGACAAACTGCGAGCCGGTGCCTCGCTTGCGCTTCTATCTGCCGAGACTTGGAGCCGATCAGAGCGCACCTTGCCGCTGTGTGTGCTGCTGTCCGCAAACAGCCTCCAAACAAAGCAGGGCGCTAAGGCATGAGAACTAAGCGCCCCAGGAGGGAATCTGCCTGCGAGGGAAGCTGTGCAGCACATCCCTTGTTCCGCTCGACACTTCCCTGACTCTTAGGCAAAGCCCATCTCAACTTGCTTGTAGGCGAGCCTCCGTGCTCAGAAACAGCCCTGTGGCAGGCAGGACAGTGCGAGATGTGTTCTGGGCACGCAGCATGCTGCTTCCCATGCCCGGGACAAACTGCGAGCCGGTGCCTCGCTTGCGCTTCTATCTGCCGAGACTTGGAGCTGGCCAGCGCGCACCTTCCCGCTGTGTGTGCTGCTGTCCGCAAAGAGCCTCCAAACAAGGCAGGGCGCTAAGGCATGAGAAGTTAGCGTCCCAGGAGGGAATCTGCCTGCGAGGGAAGCTGTGCAGCACATCCCTTGTTCCACTCGCCACTTCCCTGACTCTTAGGCAAAGCCCATCTCAACTTGCTTGTAGGCGAGCCTCCGTGCTCAGAAACAGCCCTGTGGCAGGCAGGACAGTGCGAGATGTGTTCTGGGCATGCAGCATGCTGCTTCCCATGCCCGGGACAAACTGCGAGCCGGTGCCTCGCTTGCGCTTCTATCTGCCGAGACTTGGAGCCGATCAGAGCGCACCTTCCCGCTGTGTGTGCTGCTGTCCGCAAACAGCCTCCAAACAAAGCAGGGCGCTAAGGCATGAGAAGTTAGCGCCCCAGGAGGGAATCTGCCTGCGAGGGAAGCTGTGCAGCACATCCCTTGTTCCACTCGACACTTCCCTGACTCTTAGGCAAAGCCCATCTCAGCTGGCTTGTAGGCGTTCCTCCGTGCTCAGAAGCAGTCCCGTGGCAGGCAGGATACAGGGGGATGTGTTCTGGGCACGCAGCATGCTGCTTCCCATGCCCGGGACAAACTGCGAGCCGGTGTCTCGCTTTCGCTTCTATCTGCCGAGACTTGGAGCCTATCAGAGCGTACCTTCCCGCTGTGTGTGCTGCTATACGCAAACAGCCTCCAAACAAAGCAGGGCGCTAAGGCATGAGAAGTTAGCACCCCAGGAGGGAATCTGCCTGCGAGGGAAGCTGTGCAGCACATCCCTTGTTCCACTCGACACTTCCCTGACTCTTAGGCAAAGCCCATCTCAGCTGGCTTGTAGGCGTGCCTCCGTGCTCAGAAGCAGTCCCGTGGCAGGCAGGATACAGGGGGATGTACTCTGGGCATGCAGCATGCTGCTTCCCATGCCCGGGACAAACTGCGAGCCGGTGTCTCGCTTGTGCTTCTATCTGCCGAGACTTGGTGCTGGCCAGCGCGCACCTTCCCGCTGTGTGTGCTGCTGTCCGCAAACAGCCTCCAAACAAAGCAGGGCGCTAAGGCATGAGAAGTTAGCGCCCCAGGAGGGAATCTGCCTGCGAGGGAAGCTGTGCAGCACATCCCTTGTTCCGCTCGCCACTTCCCTGACTCTTAGGCAAAGCCCATCTCAGCTGGCTTGTAGGCGTGCCTCCGTGCTGAGAAGCAGTCCCGTGGCAGGCAGGATACAGGGGGATGTACTCTGGGCATGCAGCATGCTGCTTCCCATGCCCGGGACAAACTGCAAGCCGGTGCCTCGCTTGTGCTTCTATCTGCCGAGACTTGGAGCCTATCAGAGCGTACCTTCCCGCTGTGTGTGCTGCTGTCCGCAAACAGCCTCCAAACAAAGCAGGGCGCTAAGGCAAGAGAACTAAGCGCCCCAGGAGGGAATCTGCCTGCGAGGGAAGCTGTGCAGCACATCCCTTGTTCCACTCGCCACTTCCCTGACTCTTAGGCAAAGCCCATCTCAACTTGCTTGTAGGCGAGCCTCCGTGCTCAGAAACAGCCCTGTGCGAGATGTGTTCTGGGCACGCAGCATGCTGCTTCCCATGCCCGGGACAAACTGCGAGCCGGTGCCTCGCTTGCGCTTCTATCTGCCAAGACTTGGAGCCTATCAGAGCGTACCTTCCCGCTGTGTGTGCTGCTGTACGCAAACAGCCTCCAAACAAAGCAGGGCGCTAAGGCATGAGAAGTTAGCACCCCAGGAGGGAATCTGCCTGCGAGGGAAGCTGTGCAGCACATCCCTTGTTCCACTCGCCACTTCCCTGACTCTTAGGCAAAGCCCATCTCAGCTGGCTTGTAGGCGTGCCTCCGTGCTCAGAAGCAGTCCCGTGGCAGGCAGGATACAGGGGGATGTCTTCTGGGCACGCAGCATGCTGCTTCCCATGCCCGGGACAAACTGCGAGCAGGTGCCTCGCTTGCGCTTCTATCTGCCGAGACTTGGAGCTGGCCAGCGCGCACCTTCCCGCTGTGTGTGCTGCTGTCCGCAAACAGCCTCCAAACAAAGCAGGGCGCTAAGGCATGAGAAGTTAGCGTCCCAGGAGGGAATCTGCCTGCGAGGGAAGCTGTGCAGCACATCCCTTGTTCCACTCGCCACTTCCCTGACTCTTAGGCAAAGCCCATCTCAACTTGCTTGTAGGCGAGCCTCCGTGCTCAGAAACAGCCCTGTGGCAGGCAGGACAGTGCGAGATGTGTTCTGGGCACGCAGCATGCTGCTTCCCATGCCCGGGACAAACTGCGAGCCGGTGCCTCGCTTGCGCTTCTATCTGCCGAGACTTGGAGCCGATCAGAGCGTACCTTCCCGCTGTGTGTGCTGCTGTACGCAAACAGCCTCCAAACAAAGCAGGGCGCTAAGGTATGAGAAGTTAGCACCCCAGGAGGGAATCTGCCTGCGAGGGAAGCTGTGCAGCACATCCCTTGTTCCACTCGACACTTCCCTGACTCTTAGGCAAAGCCCATCTCAGCTGGCTTGTAGGCGTGCCTCCGTGCTCAGAAGCAGTCCCGTGGCAGGCAGGATACAGGGGGATGTACTCTGGGCATGCAGCATGCTGCTTCCCATGCCCGGGACAAACTGCGAGCCGGTGTCTCGCTTGTGCTTCTATCTGCCGAGACTTGGTGCTGGCCAGCGCGCACCTTCCCGCTGTGTGTGCTGCTGTCCGCAAACAGCCTCCAAACAAAGCAGGGCGCTAAGGCATGAGAAGTTAGCGCCCCAGGAGGGAATCTGCCTGCGAGGGAAGCTGTGCAGCACATCCCTTGTTCCGCTCGCCACTTCCCTGACTCTTAGGCAAAGCCCATCTCAGCTGGCTTGTAGGCGTGCCTCCGTGCTGAGAAGCAGTCCCGTGGCAGGCAGGATACAGGGGGATGTACTCTGGGCATGCAGCATGCTGCTTCCCATGCCCGGGACAAACTGCAAGCCGGTGCCTCGCTTGTGCTTCTATCTGCCGAGACTTGGTGCTGGCCAGCGCGCACCTTGCCGCTGTGTGTGCTGCTGTCCACAAACAGCCTCCAAACAAAGCAGGGCGCTAAGGCATGAGAAGTTAGCGCCCCAGGAGGGAATCTGCCTGCGAGGGAAGCTGTGCAGCACATCCCTTGTTCCACTCGACACTTCCCTGACTCTTAGGCAAAGCCCATCTCAGCTGGCTTGTAGGCGTGCCTCCGTGCTCAGAAGCAGTCCCGTGGCAGGCAGGATACAGGGGGATGTGTTCTGGGCACGCAGCATGCTGCTTCCCATGCCCGGGACAAACTGCGAGCCGGTGCCTCGCTTGCGCTTCTATCTGCCGAGACTTGGAGCCGATCAGAGCGCACCTTGCCGCTGTGTGTGCTGCTGTCCGCAAACAGTCTCCAAACAAAGCAGGGCACTAAGGCAAGAGAAGTTAGCGCCCCAGGAGGGAATCTGCCTGCGAGGGAAGCTGTGCAGCACATCCCTTGTTCCACTCGCCACTTCCCTGACTCTTAGGCAAAGCCCATCTCAACTTGCTTGTAGGCGTGCCTAATGCTCAGAAACAGCCCTGTGGCAGGCAGGACAGTGCGAGATGTGTTCTGGGCATGCAGCATGCTGCTTCCCATGCCCGGGACAAACTGCGAGCCGGTGCCTCGCTTGCGCTTCTATCTGCCGAGACTTGGAGCCGATCAGAGCGCACCTTCCCGCTGTGTGTGCTGCTGTCCGCAAACCGCCTCCAAACAAAGCAGGGCGCTAAGGCATGAGAAGTTAGCGTCCCAGGAGGGAATCTGCCTGCGAGGGAAGCTGTGCAGCACATCCCTTGTTCCACTCGCCACTTCCCTGACTCTTAGGCAAAGCCCATCTCAGCTGGCTTGTAGGCGTGCCTCCGTGCTCAGAAGCAGTCCCGTGGCAGGCAGGATACAGGGGGATGTGTTCTGGGCACGCAGCATGCTGCTTCCCATGCCCGGGACAAACTGCGAGCCGGTGCCTCGCTTGCGCTTCTATCTGCCGAGACTTGGAGCCTATCAGAGCGTACCTTCCCGCTGTGTGTGCTGCTGTCCGCAAACAGCCTCCAAACAAAGCAGGGCGCTAAGGCATGAGAAGTTAGCGTCCCAGGAGGGAATCTGCCTGCGAGGGAAGCTGTGCAGCAGTTCCCTTGTTCCACTCGCCACTTCCCTGACTCTTAGGCAAAGCCCATCTCAGCTGGCTTGTAGGTGTGCCTCCGTGCTCAGAAGTAGTCCCGTGGCAGGCAGGATACAGGGGGATGCATTCTGGGCATGCAGCATGCTGCTTCCCATGCCCGGGACAAACTGCGAGCCGGTGCCTCGCTTGCGCTTCTATCTGCCGAGACTTGGAGCTGGCCAGCGCGCACCTTGCCGCTGTGCGTGCTGCTGTCCGCAAACAGTCTCCAAACAAAGCAGGGCACTAAGGCAAGAGAACTAAGCGCCCCAGGAGGGAATCTGCCTGCGAGGGAAGCTGTGCAGCACATCCCTTGTTCCGCTCGACACTTCCCTGACTCTTAGGCAAAGCCCATCTCAACTTGCTTGTAGGCGAGCCTCCGTGCTCAGAAACAGCCCTGTGGCAGGCAGGACAGTGCGAGATGTGTTCTGGGCACGCAGCATGCTGCTTCCCATGCCCGGGACAAACTGCGAGCCGGTGCCTCGCTTGCGCTTCTATCTGCCGAGACTTGGAGCTGGCCAGCGCGCACCTTCCCGCTGTGTGTGCTGCTGTCCGCAAACAGTCTCCAAACAAAGCAGGGCACTAAGGCAAGAGAAGTTAGCGCCCCAGGAGGGAATCTGCCTGCGAGGGAAGCTGTGCAGCACATCCCTTGTTCCACTCGCCACTTCCCTGACTCTTAGGCAAAGCCCATCTCAACTTGCTTGTAGGCGTGCCTCCGTGCTCAGAAACAGCCCTGTGGCAGGCAGGACAGTGCGAGATGTGTTCTGTGGCATGCAGCATGCTGCTTCCATGCCCGGGACAAACTGCGAGCCGGTGCCTCGCTTGCGCTTCTATCTGCCGAGACTTGGAGCCGATCAGAGCGCACCTTCCCGCTGTGTGTGCTGCTGTCCGCAAACAGCCTCCAAACAAAGCAGGGTGCTAAGGCATGAGAAGTTAGCGTCCCAGGAGGGAATCTGCCTGCGAGGGAAGCTGTGCAGCACATCCCTTGTTCCGCTCGCCACTTCCCTGACTCTTAGGCAAAGCCCATCTCAGCTGGCTTGTAGGCGTGCCCTCCGTGCTCAGAAGCAGTCCCGTGGCAGGCAGGATACAGGGGGATGTGTTCTGGGCACGCAGCATGCTGCTTCCCATGCCCGGGACAAACTGCGAGCCGGTGCCTCGCTTGCGCTTCTATCTGCCGAGACTTGGAGCCTATCAGAGCGTACCTTCCCGCTGTGTGTGCTGCTGTCCGCAAACAGCCTCCAAACAAAAGCAGGGCGCTAAGGCATGAGAAGTTAGCGTCCCAGGAGGGAATCTGCCTGCGAGGGAAGCTGTGCAGCAGTTCCCTTGTTCCACTCGCCACTTCCCTGACTCTTAGGCAAAGCCCATCTCAGCTGGCTTGTAGGTGTGCCTCCGTGCTCAGAAGTAGTCCCGTGGCAGGCAGGATACAGGGGGATGCATTCTGGGCATGCAGCATGCTGCTTCCCATGCCCGGGGACAAACTGCGAGCCGGTGCCTCGCTTGCGCTTTCTATCTGCCGAGACTTGGAGCTGGCCAGCGCGCACCTTCCCGCTGTGTGTGCTGCTGTCCGCAAACAGTCTCCAAACAAAGCAGGGCACTAAGGCAAGAGAAGTTAGCGCCCCAGGAGGGAATCTGCCTGCGAGGGAAGCTGTGCAGCACATCCTTGTTCCACTCGCCACTTCCCTGACTCTTAGGCAAAGCCCATCTCAACTTGCTTGTAGGCGTGCCTCCGTGCTCAGAAACAGCCCTGTGGCAGGCAGGACAGTGCGAGATGTGTTCTGGCATGCAGCATGCTGCTTCCCATGCCGGGACAAACTGCGAGCCGGTGCCTCGCTTGCGCTTCTATCTGCCGAGACTTGGAGCCGATCAGAGCGCACCTTCCCGCTGTGTGTGCTGCTGTCCGCAAACAGCCTCCAAACAAAGCAGGGCGCTAAGGCATGAGAAGTTAGCGTCCCAGGAGGGAATCTGCCTGCGAGGGAAGCTGTGCAGCACATCCCTTGTTCCGCTCGCCACTTCCCTGACTCTTTAGGCAAAGCCCATCTCAGCTGGCTTGTAGGCGTGCCTCCGTGCTCAGAAGCAGTCCCGTGGCAGGCAAGATACAGGGGGATGTCGTTCTGGGCACGCAGCATGCTGCTTCCCATGCCCGGGACAAACTGCGAGCCGGTGCCTTCGCTTGCGCTTCTATCTGCCGAGACTTGAGCCTATCAGAGCGTACCTTCCCGCTGTGTGTGCTGCTGTCCGCAAACAGCCTCCAAACAAAGCAGGGCGCTAAGGCATGAGAAGTTAGCGTCCCAGGAGGGAATCTGCCTGCGAGGGAAGCTGTGCAGCAGTTCCCTTGTTTCCACTCGCCACTTCCCTGACTCTTAGGCAAAGCCCATCTCAGCTGGCTTGTAGGCGTGCCTCCGTGCTCAGAAGCAGTCCCGTGGCAGGCAGGATACAGGGGGATGCATTCTGGGCATGCAGCATGCTGCTTCCCATGCCCGGGACAAACTGCGAGCCGGTGCCTCGCTTGCGCTTCTATCTGCCGAGACTTGGAGCTGGCCAGCGCGCACCTTGCCGCTGTGCGTGCTGCTGTCCGCAAACAGTCTCCAAACAAAGCAGGGCACTAAGGCAAGAGAACTAAGCGCCCCAGGAGGGAATCTGCCTGCGAGGGAAGCTGTGCAGCACATCCCTTGTTCCGCTCAACACTTCCCTGACTCTTAGGCAAAGCCCATCTCAACTTGCTTGTAGGCGGGCCTCCGTGCTCAGAAACAGCCCTGTGGCAGGCAGGACAGTGCGAGATGTGTTCTGGCATGAAGCATGCTGCTTCCCATGCCCGGGACAAACTGCGAGCGGGTGTCTCGCTTGTGCTTCTATCTGCCGAGACTTGGTGCTGGCCAGCGCGTACCTTCACGCTGTGTGTGCTGCTGTCCGCAAACAGCCTCCAAACAAAGCAGGGCGCTAAGGCAAGAGAACTAAGCGCCCCAGGAGGGAATCTGCCTGCGAGGGAAGCTGTGCAGCACATCCCTTGTTCCGCTCGCCACTTCCCTGACTCTTAGGCAAAGCCCATCTCAACTTGCTTGTAGGCGAGCCTCCGTGCTCAGAAACAGCCCTGTGGCAGGCAGGACAGTGCGAGATGTGTTCTGGGCACGCAGCATGCTGCTTCCCATGCCCGGGACAAACTGCGAGCCGGTGCCTCGCTTGCGCTTCTATCTGCCGAGACTTGGAGCTGGCCAGCGCGCACCTTCCCGCTGTGTGTGCTGCTGTCCGCAAAGAGCCTCCAAACAAGGCAGGGCGCTAAGGCATGAGAAGTTAGCGTCCCAGGAGGGAATCTGCCTGCGAGGGAAGCTGTGCAGCACATCCCTTGTTCCACTCGCCACTTCCCTGACTCTTAGGCAAAGCCCATCTCAACTTGCTTGTAGGCGAGCCTCCGTGCTCAGAAACAGCCCTGTGGCAGGCAGGACAGTGCGAGATGTGTTCTGGGCACGCAGCATGCTGCTTCCCATGCCCGGGACAAACTGCGAGCCGGTGCCTCGCTTGCGCTTCTATCTGCCGAGACTTGGAGCTGGGCAGCGCGCACCTTCCCGCTGTGTGTGCTGCTGTCCGCAAACAGCCTCCAAACAAAGCAGGGCGCTAAGGCATGAGAAGTTAGCGTCCCAGGAGGGAATCTGCCTGCGAGGGAAGCTGTGCAGCACATCCCTTGTTCTACTTGCCACTTCCCTGACTCTTAGGCAAAGCCCATCTCAACTTGCTTGTAGGCGAGCCTCCGTGCTCGGAAACAGCCCTGTGGCAGGCAGGACAGTGCGAGATGTGTTCTGGGCATGCAGCATGCTGCTTCCCATGCCCGGGACAAACTGCGAGCCGGTGCCTCGCTTGCGCTTCTATCTGCCGAGACTTGGAGCTGGCCAGCGCGCACCTTCCCGCTGTGTGTGCTGCTGTCCGCAAAGAGCCTCCAAACAAGGCAGGGCGCTAAGGCATGAGAAGTTAGCGCCCCAGGAGGGAATCTGCCTGCGAGGGAAGCTGTGCAGCACATCCCTTGTTCCACTCGACACTTCCCTGACTCTTAGGCAAAGCCCATCTCAGCTGGCTTGTAGGCGTGCCTCCGTGCTCAGAAGCAGTCCCGTGGCAGGCAGGATACAGGGGGATGTGTTCTGGGCACGCAGCATGCTGCTTCCCATGCCCGGGACAAACTGCGAGCCGGTGCCTCGCTTGCGCTTCTATCTGCCGAGACTTGGAGCCTATCAGAGCGTACCTTCCCGCTGTGTGTGCTGCTGTACGCAAACAGCCTCCAAACAAAGCAGGGCGCTAAGGCATGAGAAGTTAGCGTCCCAGGAGGGAATCTGCCTGCGAGGGAAGCTGTGCAGCACATCCCTTGTTCCACTCGACACTTCCCTGACTCTTAGGCAAAGCCCATCTCAGCTGGCTTGTAGGCGTGCCTCCGTGCTCAGAAGCAGTCCCGTGGCAGGCAGGATACAGGGGGATGTATTCTGGGCATGCAGCATGCTGCTTCCCATGCCCGGGACAAACTGCGAGCCGGTGTCTCGCTTGTGCTTCTATCTGCCGAGACTTGGTGCTGGCCAGCGCGCACCTTCCCGCTGTGTGTGCTGCTGTCCGCAAACAGCCTCCAAACAAAGCAGGGCGCTAAGGCATGAGAAGTTAGCGCCCCAGGAGGGAATCTGCCTGCGAGGGAAGCTGTGCAGCACATCCCTTGTTCCGCTCGCCACTTCCCTGACTCTTAGGCAAAGCCCATCTCAGCTGGCTTGTAGGCGTGCCTCCGTGCTGAGAAGCAGTCCCGTGGCAGGCAGGATACAGGGGGATGTGTTCTGGGCACGCAGCATGCTGCTTCCCATGCCCGGGACAAACTGCGAGCCGGTGCCTCGCTTGCGCTTCTATCTGCCGAGACTTGGAGCCGATCAGAGCGCACCTTGCCGCTGTGTGTGCTGCTGTCCGCAAACAGCCTCCAAACAAAGCAGGGCGCTAAGGCATGAGAACTAAGCGCCCCAGGAGGGAATCTGCCTGCGAGGGAAGCTGTGCAGCACATCCCTTGTTCCGCTCGCCACTTCCCTGACTCTTAGGCAAAGCCCATCTCAACTTGCTTGTAAGCGAGCCTCCGTGCTCAGAAACAGCCCTGTGGCAGGCAGGACAGTGCGAGATGTGTTCTGGGCACGCAGCATGCTGCTTCCCATGCCCGGGACAAACTGCGAGCCGGTGCCTCGCTTGCGCTTCTATCTGCCGAGACTTGGAGCTGGCCAGCGCGCACCTTCCCGCTGTGTGTGCTGCTGTCCGCAAAGAGCCTCCAAACAAGGCAGGGCGCTAAGGCATGAGAAGTTAGCGTCCCAGGAGGGAATCTGCCTGCGAGGGAAGCTGTGCAGCACATCCCTTGTTCCACTCGCCACTTCCCTGACTCTTAGGCAAAGCCCATCTCAACTTGCTTGTAGGCGAGCCTCCGTGCTCAGAAACAGCCCTGTGGCAGGCAGGACAGTGCGAGATGTGTTCTGGGCATGCAGCATGCTGCTTCCCATGCCCGGGACAAACTGCGAGCCGGTGCCTCGCTTGCGCTTCTATCTGCCGAGACTTGGAGCCGATCAGAGCGCACCTTCCCGCTGTGTGTGCTGCTGTCCGCAAACAGCCTCCAAACAAAGCAGGGCGCTAAGGCATGAGAAGTTAGCACCCCAGGAGGGAATCTGCCTGCGAGGGAAGCTGTGCAGCACATCCCTTGTTCCACTCGACACTTCCCTGACTCTTAGGCAAAGCCCATCTCAGCTGGCTTGTAGGCGTGCCTCCGTGCTCAGAAGCAGTCCCGTGGCAGGCAGGATACAGGGGGATGTACTCTGGGCATGCAGCATGCTGCTTCCCATGCCCGGGACAAACTGCGAGCCGGTGTCTCGCTTGTGCTTCTATCTGCCGAGACTTGGAGCTGGCCAGCGCGCACCTTCCCGCTGTGTGTGCTGCTGTCCGCAAACAGCCTCCAAACAAAGCAGGGCGCTAAGGCATGAGAAGTTAGCGCCCCAGGAGGGAATCTGCCTGCGAGGGAAGCTGTGCAGCACATCCCTTGTTCCGCTCGCCACTTCCCTGACTCTTAGGCAAAGCCCATCTCAGCTGGCTTGTAGGCGTGCCTCCGTGCTGAGAAGCAGTCCCGTGGCAGGCAGGATACAGGGGGATGTACTCTGGGCATGCAGCATGCTGCTTCCCATGCCCGGGACAAACTGCAAGCCGGTGCCTCGCTTGTGCTTCTATCTGCCGAGACTTGGAGCTGGCCAGCGCGCACCTTCCCGCTGTGTGTGCTGCTGTCCGCAAAGAGCCTCCAAACAAGGCAGGGCGCTAAGGCATGAGAAGTTAGCGTCCCAGGAGGGAATCTGCCTGCGAGGGAAGCTGTGCAGCACATCCCTTGTTCCACTCGCCACTTCCCTGACTCTTAGGCAAAGCCCATCTCAACTTGCTTGTAGGCGAGCCTCCGTGCTCAGAAACAGCCCTGTGGCAGGCAGGACAGTGCGAGATGTGTTCTGGGCATGCAGCATGCTGCTTCCCATGCCCGGGACAAACTGCGAGCCGGTGCCTCGCTTGCGCTTCTATCTGCCGAGACTTGGAGCCGATCAGAGCGCACCTTCCCGCTGTGTGTGCTGCTGTCCGCAAACAGCCTCCAAACAAAGCAGGGCGCTAAGGCATGAGAAGTTAGCGCCCCAGGAGGGAATCTGCCTGCGAGGGAAGCTGTGCAGCACATCCCTTGTTCCACTCGACACTTCCCTGACTCTTAGGCAAAGCCCATCTCAGCTGGCTTGTAGGCGTTCCTCCGTGCTCAGAAGCAGTCCCGTGGCAGGCAGGATACAGGGGGATGTGTTCTGGGCACGCAGCATGCTGCTTCCCATGCCCGGGACAAACTGCGAGCCGGTGTCTCGCTTTCGCTTCTATCTGCCGAGACTTGGAGCCTATCAGAGCGTACCTTCCCGCTGTGTGTGCTGCTGTACGCAAACAGCCTCCAAACAAAGCAGGGCGCTAAGGCATGAGAAGTTAGCACCCCAGGAGGGAATCTGCCTGCGAGGGAAGCTGTGCAGCACATCCCTTGTTCCACTCGACACTTCCCTGACTCTTAGGCAAAGCCCATCTCAGCTGGCTTGTAGGCGTGCCTCCGTGCTCAGAAGCAGTCCCGTGGCAGGCAGGATACAGGGGGATGTACTCTGGGCATGCAGCATGCTGCTTCCCATGCCCGGGACAAACTGCGAGCCGGTGTCTCGCTTGTGCTTCTATCTGCCGAGACTTGGTGCTGGCCAGCGCGCACCTTCCCGCTGTGTGTGCTGCTGTCCGCAAACAGCCTCCAAACAAAGCAGGGCGCTAAGGCATGAGAAGTTAGCGCCCCAGGAGGGAATCTGCCTGCGAGGGAAGCTGTGCAGCACATCCCTTGTTCCGCTCGCCACTTCCCTGACTCTTAGGCAAAGCCCATCTCAGCTGGCTTGTAGGCGTGCCTCCGTGCTGAGAAGCAGTCCCGTGGCAGGCAGGATACAGGGGGATGTACTCTGGGCATGCAGCATGCTGCTTCCCATGCCCGGGACAAACTGCAAGCCGGTGCCTCGCTTGTGCTTCTATCTGCCGAGACTTGGAGCTGGCCAGCGCGCACCTTGCCGCTGTGTGTGCTGCTGTCCGCAAACAGCCTCCAAACAAAGCAGGGCGCTAAGGCATGAGAAGTTAGCGCCCCAGGAGGGAATCTGCCTGCGAGGGAAGCTGTGCAGCACATCCCTTGTTCCACTCGACACTTCCCTGACTCTTAGGCAAAGCCCATCTCAGCTGGCTTGTAGGCGTGCCTCCGTGCTCAGAAGCAGTCCCGTGGCAGGCAGGATACAGGGGGATGTGTTCTGGGCACGCAGCATGCTGCTTCCCATGCCCGGGACAAACTGCGAGCCGGTGCCTCGCTTGCGCTTCTATCTGCCGAGACTTGGAGACTATCAGAGCGTACCTTCCCGCTGTGTGTGCTGCTGTACGCAAACAGCCTCCAAACAAAGCAGGGCGCTAAGGCATGAGAAGTTAGCGCCCCAGGAGGGAATCTGCCTGCGAGGGAAGCTGTGCAGCACATCCCTTGTTCCGCTCGCCACTTCCCTGACTCTTAGGCAAAGCCCATCTCAGCTGGCTTGTAGGCGTGCCTCCGTGCTGAGAAGCAGTCCCGTGGCAGGCAGGATACAGGGGGATGTGTTCTGGGCACGCAGCATGCTGCTTCCCATGCCCGGGACAAACTGCGAGCCGGTGCCTCGCTTGTGCTTCTATCTGCCGAGACTTGGAGCCTATCAGAGCGCACCTTGCCGCTGTGTGTGCTGCTGTACGCAAACAGCCTCCAAACAAAGCAGGGCGCTAAGGCATGAGAAGTTAGCGTCCCAGGAGGGAATCTGCCTGCGAGGGAAGCTGTGCAGCACATCCCTTGTTCCACTCGCCACTTCCCTGACTCTTAGGCAAAGCCCATCTCAGCTGGCTTGTAGGCGTGCCTCCGTGCTCAGAAGCAGTCCCGTGGCAGGCAGGATACAGGGGGATGTATTCTGGGCATGCAGCATGCTGCTTCCCATGCCCGGGACAAACTGCGAGCGGGTGTCTCGCTTGTGCTTCTATCTGCCGAGACTTGGTGCTGGCCAGCGCGCACCTTCCCGCTGTGTGTGCTGCTGTCCGCAAACAGCCTCCAAACAAAGCAGGGCGCTAAGGCAAGAGAACTAAGCGCCCCAGGAGGGAATCTGCCTGCGAGGGAAGCTGTGCAGCACATCCCTTGTTCCACTCGCCACTTCCCTGACTCTTAGGCAAAGCCCATCTCAACTTGCTTGTAGGCGAGCCTCCGTGCTCAGAAACAGCCCTGTGCGAGATGTGTTCTTGGTACGCAGCATGCTGCTTCCCATGCCCGGGACAAACTGCGAGCCGGTGCCTCGCTTGCGCTTCTATCTGCCAAGACTTGGAGACTATCAGAGCGTACCTTCCCGCTGTGTGTGCTGCTGTCCGCAAACAGCCTCCAAACAAAGCAGGGCGCTAAGGCATGAGAAGTTAGCACCCCAGGAGGGAATCTGCCTGCGAGGGAAGCTGTGCAGCACATCCCTTGTTCCACTCGCCACTTCCCTGACTCTTAGGCAAAGCCCATCTCAGCTGGCTTGTAGGCGTGCCTCCGTGCTCAGAAGCAGTCCCGTGGCAGGCAGGATACAGGGGGATGTACTCTGGGCATGCAGCATGCTGCTTCCCATGCCCGGGACAAACTGCAAGCCGGTGCCTCGCTTGTGCTTCTATCTGCCGAGACTTGGAGCTGGCCAGCGCGCACCTTGCCGCTGTGTGTGCTGCTGTCCACAAACAGCCTCCAAACAAAGCAGGGCGCTAAGGCATGAGAAGTTAGCGCCCCAGGAGGGAATCTGCCTGCGAGGGAAGCTGTGCAGCACATCCCTTGTTCCGCTCGCCACTTCCCTGACTCTTAGGCAAAGCCCATCTCAGCTGGCTTGTAGGTGTGCCTCCGTGCTGAGAAGCAGTCCCGTGGCAGGCAGGATACAGGGGGATGTCTTCTGGGCACGCAGCATGCTGCTTCCCATGCCCGGGACAAACTGCGAGCAGGTGCCTCGCTTGCGCTTCTATCTGCCGAGACTTGGAGCTGGCCAGCGCGCACCTTCCCGCTGTGTGTGCTGCTGTTCGCAAACAGCCTCCAAACAAAGCAGGGCGCTAAGGCATGAGAAGTTAGCGCCCCAGGAGGGAATCTGCCTGCGAGGGAAGCTGTGCAGCACATCCCTTGTTCCGCTCGCCACTTCCCTGACTCTTAGGCAAAGCCCATCTCAACTTGCTTGTAGGCGTGCCTCCGTGCTCAGAAACAGCCCTGTGGCAGGCAGGACAGTGCGAGATGTGTTCTGGGCACGCAGCATGCTGCTTCCCATGCCCGGGACAAACTGCGAGCAGGTGCCTCGCTTGCGCTTCTATCTGCCGAGACTTGGAGACTATCAGAGCGCACCTTGCCGCTGTGTGTGCTGCTGTCCGCAAACAGCCTCCAAACAAAGCAGGGCGCTAAGGCATGAGAAGTTAGCGTCCCAGGAGGGAATCTGCCTGCGAGGGAAGCTGTGCAGCACATCCCTTGTTCCACTCGCCACTTCCCTGACTCTTAGGCAAAGCCCATCTCAGCTGGCTTGTAGGCGTGCCTCCGTGCTCAGAAGCAGTCCCGTGGCAGGCAGGATACAGGGGGATGTGTTCTGGGCACGCAGCATGCTGCTTCCCATGCCCGGGACAAACTGCGAGCCGGTGCCTCGCTTGCGCTTCTATCTGCCGAGACTTGGAGCCTATCAGAGCGTACCTTCCCGCTGTGTGTGCTGCTGTCCGCAAACAGCCTCCAAACAAAGCAGGGCGCTAAGGCAAGAGAACTAAGCGCCCCAGGAGGGAATCTGCCTGCGAGGGAAGCTGTGCAGCACATCCCTTGTTCCACTCGCCACTTCCCTGACTCTTAGGCAAAGCCCATCTCAACTTGCTTGTAGGCGAGCCTCCGTGCTCAGAAACAGCCCTGTGCGAGATGTGTTCTGGGCACGCAGCATGCTGCTTCCCATGCCCGGGACAAACTGCGAGCCGGTGCCTCGCTTGCGCTTCTATCTGCCAAGACTTGGAGCCTATCAGAGCGTACCTTCCCGCTGTGTGTGCTGCTGTACGCAAACAGCCTCCAAACAAAGCAGGGCGCTAAGGCATGAGAAGTTAGCACCCCAGGAGGGAATCTGCCTGCGAGGGAAGCTGTGCAGCACATCCCTTGTTCCACTCGCCACTTCCCTGACTCTTAGGCAAAGCCCATCTCAGCTGGCTTGTAGGCGTGCCTCCGTGCTCAGAAGCAGTCCCGTGGCAGGCAGGATACAGGGGGATGTCTTCTGGGCACGCAGCATGCTGCTTCCCATGCCCGGGACAAACTGCGAGCAGGTGCCTCGCTTGCGCTTCTATCTGCCGAGACTTGGAGCTGGCCAGCGCGCACCTTCCCGCTGTGTGTGCTGCTGTCCGCAAACAGCCTCCAAACAAAGCAGGGCGCTAAGGCATGAGAAGTTAGCGTCCCAGGAGGGAATCTGCCTGCGAGGGAAGCTGTGCAGCACATCCCTTGTTCCGCTCGACACTTCCCTGACTCTTAGGCAAAGCCCATCTCAACTTGCTTGTAGGCGAGCCTCCGTGCTCAGAAACAGCCCTGTGCGAGATGTGTTCTGGGCACGCAGCATGCTGCTTCCCATGCCCGGGACAAACTGCGAGCAGGTGCCCCGCTTGCGCTTCTATCTGCCGAGACTTGGAGCCTATCAGAGCGTACCTTCCCGCTGTGTGTGCTGCTGTCCACAAACAGCCTCCAAACAAAGCAGGGAGCTAAGGCATGAGAAGTTAGCGCCCCAGGAGGGAATCTGCCTGCGAGGGAAGCTGTGCAGCACATCCCTTGTTCCACTCGCCACTTCCCTGACTCTTAGGCAAAGCCCATCTCAGCTGGCTTGTAGGCGTGCCTCCGTGCTCAGAAGCAGTCCCGTGGCAGGCAGGATACAGGGGGATGTACTCTGGGCATGCAGCATGCTGCTTCCCATGCCCGGGACAAACTGCAAGCCGGTGCCTCGCTTGTGCTTCTATCTGCCGAGACTTGGAGCTGGCCAGCGCGCACCTTCCCGCTGTGTGTGCTGCTGTCCGCAAAGAGCCTCCAAACAAGGCAGGGCGCTAAGGCATGAGAAGTTAGCGTCCCAGGAGGGAATCTGCCTGCGAGGGAAGCTGTGCAGCACATCCCTTGTTCCACTCGCCACTTCCCTGACTCTTAGGCAAAGCCCATCTCAACTTGCTTGTAGGCGAGCCTCCGTGCTCAGAAACAGCCCTGTGGCAGGCAGGACAGTGCGAGATGTGTTCTGGGCATGCAGCATGCTGCTTCCCATGCCCGGGACAAACTGCGAGCCGGTGCCTCGCTTGCGCTTCTATCTGCCGAGACTTGGAGCTGGCCAGCGCGCACCTTCCCGCTGTGTGTGCTGCTGTCCGCAAAGAGCCTCCAAACAAGGCAGGGCGCTAAGGCATGAGAAGTTAGCGCCCCAGGAGGGAATCTGCCTGCGAGGGAAGCTGTGCAGCACATCCCTTGTTCCACTCGCCACTTCCCTGACTCTTAGGCAAAGCCCATCTCAGCTGGCTTGTAGGCGTGCCTCCGTGCTCAGAAGCAGTCCCGTGGCAGGCAGGATACAGGGGGATGTCTTCTGGGCACGCAGCATGCTGCTTCCCATGCCCGGGACAAACTGCGAGCAGGTGCCTCGCTTGCGCTTCTATCTGCCGAGACTTGGAGCTGGCCAGCGCGCACCTTCCCGCTGTGTGTGCTGCTGTCCGCAAACAGCCTCCAAACAAAGCAGGGCGCTAAGGCATGAGAAGTTAGCGTCCCAGGAGGGAATCTGCCTGCGAGGGAAGCTGTGCAGCACATCCCTTGTTCCGCTCGACACTTCCCTGACTCTTAGGCAAAGCCCATCTCAACTTGCTTGTAGGCGAGCCTCCGTGCTCAGAAACAGCCCTGTGCGAGATGTGTTCTGGGCACGCAGCATGCTGCTTCCCATGCCCGGGACAAACTGCGAGCAGGTGCCCCGCTTGCGCTTCTATCTGCCGAGACTTGGAGCCTATCAGAGCGTACCTTCCCGCTGTGTGTGCTGCTGTCCACAAACAGCCTCCAAACAAAGCAGGGAGCTAAGGCATGAGAAGTTAGCGCCCCAGGAGGGAATCTGCCTGCGAGGGAAGCTGTGCAGCACATCCCTTGTTCCACTCGCCACTTCCCTGACTCTTAGGCAAAGCCCATCTCAGCTGGCTTGTAGGCGTGCCTCCGTGCTCAGAAGCAGTCCCGTGGCAGGCAGGATACAGGGGGATGTACTCTGGGCATGCAGCATGCTGCTTCCCATGCCCGGGACAAACTGCAAGCCGGTGCCTCGCTTGTGCTTCTATCTGCCGAGACTTGGAGCTGGCCAGCGCGCACCTTCCCGCTGTGTGTGCTGCTGTCCGCAAAGAGCCTCCAAACAAGGCAGGGCGCTAAGGCATGAGAAGTTAGCGTCCCAGGAGGGAATCTGCCTGCGAGGGAAGCTGTGCAGCACATCCCTTGTTCCACTCGCCACTTCCCTGACTCTTAGGCAAAGCCCATCTCAACTTGCTTGTAGGTGAGCCTCCGTGCTCAGAAACAGCCCTGTGGCAGGCAGGACAGTGCGAGATGTGTTCTGGGCATGCAGCATGCTGCTTCCCATGCCCGGGACAAACTGCGAGCCGGTGCCTCGCTTGCGCTTCTATCTGCCGAGACTTGGAGCTGGCCAGCGCGCACCTTCCCGCTGTGTGTGCTGCTGTCCGCAAAGAGCCTCCAAACAAGGCAGGGCGCTAAGGCATGAGAAGTTAGCGCCCCAGGAGGGAATCTGCCTGCGAGGGAAGCTGTGCAGCACATCCCTTGTTCCACTCGACACTTCCCTGACTCTTAGGCAAAGCCCATCTCAGCTGGCTTGTAGGCGTGCCTCCGTGCTCAGAAGCAGTCCCGTGGCAGGCAGGATACAGGGGGATGTGTTCTGGGCACGCAGCATGCTGCTTCCCATGCCCGGGACAAACTGCGAGCCGGTGCCTCGCTTGCGCTTCTATCTGCCGAGACTTGGAGCCTATCAGAGCGTACCTTCCCGCTGTGTGTGCTGCTGTACGCAAACAGCCTCCAAACAAAGCAGGGCGCTAAGGCATGAGAAGTTAGCGTCCCAGGAGGGAATCTGCCTGCGAGGGAAGCTGTGCAGCACATCCCTTGTTCCACTCGACACTTCCCTGACTCTTAGGCAAAGCCCATCTCAGCTGGCTTGTAGGCGTGCCTCCGTGCTCAGAAGCAGTCCCGTGGCAGGCAGGATACAGGGGGATGTATTCTGGGCATGCAGCATGCTGCTTCCCATGCCCGGGACAAACTGCGAGCCGGTGTCTCGCTTGTGCTTCTATCTGCCGAGACTTGGTGCTGGCCAGCGCGCACCTTCCCGCTGTGTGTGCTGCTGTCCGCAAACAGCCTCCAAACAAAGCAGGGCGCTAAGGCATGAGAAGTTAGCGCCCCAGGAGGGAATCTGCCTGCGAGGGAAGCTGTGCAGCACATCCCTTGTTCCGCTCGCCACTTCCCTGACTCTTAGGCAAAGCCCATCTCAGCTGGCTTGTAGGCGTGCCTCCGTGCTGAGAAGCAGTCCCGTGGCAGGCAGGATACAGGGGGATGTGTTCTGGGCACGCAGCATGCTGCTTCCCATGCCCGGGACAAACTGCGAGCCGGTGCCTCGCTTGCGCTTCTATCTGCCGAGACTTGGAGCCGATCAGAGCGCACCTTGCCGCTGTGTGTGCTGCTGTCCGCAAACAGCCTCCAAACAAAGCAGGGCGCTAAGGCATGAGAACTAAGCGCCCCAGGAGGGAATCTGCCTGCGAGGGAAGCTGTGCAGCACATCCCTTGTTCCGCTCGACACTTCCCTGACTCTTAGGCAAAGCCCATCTCAACTTGCTTGTAGGCGAGCCTCCGTGCTCAGAAACAGCCCTGTGGCAGGCAGGACAGTGCGAGATGTGTTCTGGGCATGCAGCATGCTGCTTCCCATGCCCGGGACAAACTGCGAGCCGGTGCCTCGCTTGCGCTTCTATCTGCCGAGACTTGGAGCCGATCAGAGCGCACCTTCCCGCTGTGTGTGCTGCTGTCCGCAAACAGCCTCCAAACAAAGCAGGGCGCTAAGGCATGAGAAGTTAGCGCCCCAGGAGGGAATCTGCCTGCGAGGGAAGCTGTGCAGCACATCCCTTGTTCCACTCGACACTTCCCTGACTCTTAGGCAAAGCCCATCTCAGCTGGCTTGTAGGCGTTCCTCCGTGCTCAGAAGCAGTCCCGTGGCAGGCAGGATACAGGGGGATGTGTTCTGGGCACGCAGCATGCTGCTTCCCATGCCCGGGACAAACTGCGAGCCGGTGTCTCGCTTTCGCTTCTATCTGCCGAGACTTGGAGCCTATCAGAGCGTACCTTCCCGCTGTGTGTGCTGCTATACGCAAACAGCCTCCAAACAAAGCAGGGCGCTAAGGCATGAGAAGTTAGCACCCCAGGAGGGAATCTGCCTGCGAGGGAAGCTGTGCAGCACATCCCTTGTTCCACTCGACACTTCCCTGACTCTTAGGCAAAGCCCATCTCAGCTGGCTTGTAGGCGTGCCTCCGTGCTCAGAAGCAGTCCCGTGGCAGGCAGGATACAGGGGGATGTACTCTGGGCATGCAGCATGCTGCTTCCCATGCCCGGGACAAACTGCGAGCCGGTGTCTCGCTTGTGCTTCTATCTGCCGAGACTTGGTGCTGGCCAGCGCGCACCTTCCCGCTGTGTGTGCTGCTGTCCGCAAACAGCCTCCAAACAAAGCAGGGCGCTAAGGCATGAGAAGTTAGCGCCCCAGGAGGGAATCTGCCTGCGAGGGAAGCTGTGCAGCACATCCCTTGTTCCGCTCGCCACTTCCCTGACTCTTAGGCAAAGCCCATCTCAGCTGGCTTGTAGGCGTGCCTCCGTGCTGAGAAGCAGTCCCGTGGCAGGCAGGATACAGGGGGATGTACTCTGGGCATGCAGCATGCTGCTTCCCATGCCCGGGACAAACTGCAAGCCGGTGCCTCGCTTGTGCTTCTATCTGCCGAGACTTGGAGCCTATCAGAGCGTACCTTCCCGCTGTGTGTGCTGCTGTCCGCAAACAGCCTCCAAACAAAGCAGGGCGCTAAGGCAAGAGAACTAAGCGCCCCAGGAGGGAATCTGCCTGCGAGGGAAGCTGTGCAGCACATCCCTTGTTCCACTCGCCACTTCCCTGACTCTTAGGCAAAGCCCATCTCAACTTGCTTGTAGGCGAGCCTCCGTGCTCAGAAACAGCCCTGTGCGAGATGTGTTCTGGGCACGCAGCATGCTGCTTCCCATGCCCGGGACAAACTGCGAGCCGGTGCCTCGCTTGCGCTTCTATCTGCCAAGACTTGGAGCCTATCAGAGCGTACCTTCCCGCTGTGTGTGCTGCTGTACGCAAACAGCCTCCAAACAAAGCAGGGCGCTAAGGCATGAGAAGTTAGCACCCCAGGAGGGAATCTGCCTGCGAGGGAAGCTGTGCAGCACATCCCTTGTTCCACTCGCCACTTCCCTGACTCTTAGGCAAAGCCCATCTCAGCTGGCTTGTAGGCGTGCCTCCGTGCTCAGAAGCAGTCCCGTGGCAGGCAGGATACAGGGGGATGTCTTCTGGGCACGCAGCATGCTGCTTCCCATGCCCGGGACAAACTGCGAGCAGGTGCCTCGCTTGCGCTTCTATCTGCCGAGACTTGGAGCTGGCCAGCGCGCACCTTCCCGCTGTGTGTGCTGCTGTCCGCAAACAGCCTCCAAACAAAGCAGGGCGCTAAGGCATGAGAAGTTAGCGTCCCAGGAGGGAATCTGCCTGCGAGGGAAGCTGTGCAGCACATCCCTTGTTCCACTCGCCACTTCCCTGACTCTTAGGCAAAGCCCATCTCAACTTGCTTGTAGGCGAGCCTCCGTGCTCAGAAACAGCCCTGTGGCAGGCAGGACAGTGCGAGATGTGTTCTGGGCATGCAGCATGCTGCTTCCCATGCCCGGGACAAACTGCGAGCCGGTGCCTCGCTTGCGCTTCTATCTGCCGAGACTTGGAGCCGATCAGAGCGCACCTTCCCGCTGTGTGTGCTGCTGTCCGCAAACAGCCTCCAAACAAAGCAGGGCGCTAAGGCATGAGAAGTTAGCGCCCCAGGAGGGAATCTGCCTGCGAGGGAAGCTGTGCAGCACATCCCTTGTTCCACTCGACACTTCCCTGACTCTTAGGCAAAGCCCATCTCAGCTGGCTTGTAGGCGTTCCTCCGTGCTCAGAAGCAGTCCCGTGGCAGGCAGGATACAGGGGGATGTGTTCTGGGCACGCAGCATGCTGCTTCCCATGCCCGGGACAAACTGCGAGCCGGTGTCTCGCTTTCGCTTCTATCTGCCGAGACTTGGAGCCTATCAGAGCGTACCTTCCCGCTGTGTGTGCTGCTGTACGCAAACAGCCTCCAAACAAAGCAGGGCGCTAAGGCATGAGAAGTTAGCACCCCAGGAGGGAATCTGCCTGCGAGGGAAGCTGTGCAGCACATCCCTTGTTCCACTCGACACTTCCCTGACTCTTAGGCAAAGCCCATCTCAGCTGGCTTGTAGGCGTGCCTCCGTGCTCAGAAGCAGTCCCGTGGCAGGCAGGATACAGGGGGATGTACTCTGGGCATGCAGCATGCTGCTTCCCATGCCCGGGACAAACTGCGAGCCGGTGTCTCGCTTGTGCTTCTATCTGCCGAGACTTGGTGCTGGCCAGCGCGCACCTTCCCGCTGTGTGTGCTGCTGTCCGCAAACAGCCTCCAAACAAAGCAGGGCGCTAAGGCATGAGAAGTTAGCGCCCCAGGAGGGAATCTGCCTGCGAGGGAAGCTGTGCAGCACATCCCTTGTTCCGCTCGCCACTTCCCTGACTCTTAGGCAAAGCCCATCTCAGCTGGCTTGTAGGCGTGCCTCCGTGCTGAGAAGCAGTCCCGTGGCAGGCAGGATACAGGGGGATGTACTCTGGGCATGCAGCATGCTGCTTCCCATGCCCGGGACAAACTGCAAGCCGGTGCCTCGCTTGTGCTTCTATCTGCCGAGACTTGGTGCTGGCCAGCGCGCACCTTGCCGCTGTGTGTGCTGCTGTCCACAAACAGCCTCCAAACAAAGCAGGGCGCTAAGGCATGAGAAGTTAGCGCCCCAGGAGGGAATCTGCCTGCGAGGGAAGCTGTGCAGCACATCCCTTGTTCCACTCGACACTTCCCTGACTCTTAGGCAAAGCCCATCTCAGCTGGCTTGTAGGCGTGCCTCCGTGCTCAGAAGCAGTCCCGTGGCAGGCAGGATACAGGGGGATGTGTTCTGGGCACGCAGCATGCTGCTTCCCATGCCCGGGACAAACTGCGAGCCGGTGCCTCGCTTGCGCTTCTATCTGCCGAGACTTGGAGCCGATCAGAGCGCACCTTGCCGCTGTGTGTGCTGCTGTCCGCAAACAGCCTCCAAACAAAGCAGGGCGCTAAGGCATGAGAAGTTAGCGTCCCAGGAGGGAATCTGCCTGCGAGGGAAGCTGTGCAGCACATCCCTTGTTCCGCTCGCCACTTCCCTGACTCTTAGGCAAAGCCCATCTCAGCTGGCTTGTAGGTGTGCCTCCGTGCTCAGAAACAGCCCTGTGCGAGATGTGTTCTGGGCACGCAGCATGCTGCTTCCCATGCCCGGGACAAACTGCGAGCCGGTGCCTCGCTTGCGCTTCTATCTGCCAAGACTTGGAGCCTATCAGAGCGTACCTTCCCGCTGTGTGTGCTGCTGTACGCAAACAGCCTCCAAACAAAGCAGGGCGCTAAGGCATGAGAAGTTAGCGTCCCAGGAGGGAATCTGCCTGCGAGGGAAGCTGTGCAGCACATCCCTTGTTCCACTCGCCACTTCCCTGACTCTTAGGCAAAGCCCATCTCAGCTGGCTTGTAGGCGTGCCTCCGTGCTCAGAAGCAGTCCCGTGGCAGGCAGGATACAGGGGGATGTCTTCTGGGCACGCAGCATGCTGCTTCCCATGCCCGGGACAAACTGCGAGCAGGTGCCTCGCTTGCGCTTCTATCTGCCGAGACTTGGAGCTGGCCAGCGCGCACCTTCCCGCTGTGTGTGCTGCTGTCCGCAAACAGCCTCCAAACAAAGCAGGGCGCTAAGGCATGAGAAGTTAGCGTCCCAGGAGGGAATCTGCCTGCGAGGGAAGCTGTGCAGCACATCCCTTGTTCCGCTCGACACTTCCCTGACTCTTAGGCAAAGCCCATCTCAACTTGCTTGTAGGCGAGCCTCCGTGCTCAGAAACAGCCCTGTGCGAGATGTGTTCTGGGCACGCAGCATGCTGCTTCCCATGCCCGGGACAAACTGCGAGCAGGTGCCCCGCTTGCGCTTCTATCTGCCGAGACTTGGAGCCTATCAGAGCGTACCTTCCCGCTGTGTGTGCTGCTGTCCACAAACAGCCTCCAAACAAAGCAGGGAGCTAAGGCATGAGAAGTTAGCGCCCCAGGAGGGAATCTGCCTGCGAGGGAAGCTGTGCAGCACATCCCTTGTTCCACTCGCCACTTCCCTGACTCTTAGGCAAAGCCCATCTCAGCTGGCTTGTAGGCGTGCCTCCGTGCTCAGAAGCAGTCCCGTGGCAGGCAGGATACAGGGGGATGTACTCTGGGCATGCAGCATGCTGCTTCCCATGCCCGGGACAAACTGCAAGCCGGTGCCTCGCTTGTGCTTCTATCTGCCGAGACTTGGAGCTGGCCAGCGCGCACCTTCCCGCTGTGTGTGCTGCTGTCCGCAAAGAGCCTCCAAACAAGGCAGGGCGCTAAGGCATGAGAAGTTAGCGTCCCAGGAGGGAATCTGCCTGCGAGGGAAGCTGTGCAGCACATCCCTTGTTCCACTCGCCACTTCCCTGACTCTTAGGCAAAGCCCATCTCAACTTGCTTGTAGGCGAGCCTCCGTGCTCAGAAACAGCCCTGTGGCAGGCAGGACAGTGCGAGATGTGTTCTGGGCACGCAGCATGCTGCTTCCCATGCCCGGGACAAACTGCGAGCCGGTGCCTCGCTTGCGCTTCTATCTGCCGAGACTTGGAGCCTATCAGAGCGTACCTTGCCGCTGTGTGTGCTGCTGTCCGCAAACAGCCTCCAAACAAAGCAGGGCGCTAAGGCATGAGAAGTTAGCGTCCCAGGAGGGAATCTGCCTGCGAGGGAAGCTGTGCAGCAGTTCCCTTGTTCCACTCGCCACTTCCCTGACTCTTAGGCAAAGCCCATCTCAACTTGCTTGTAGGCGAGCCTCCGTGCTCGGAAACAGCCCTGTGGCAGGCAGGACAGTGCGAGATGTGTTCTGGGCATGCAGCATGCTGCTTCCCATGCCCGGGACAAACTGCGAGCCGGTGCCTCGCTTGCGCTTCTATCTGCCGAGACTTGGAGCTGGCCAGCGCGCACCTTCCCGCTGTGTGTGCTGCTGTCCGCAAACAGCCTCCAAACAAAGCAGGGCGCTAAGGCATGAGAAGTTAGCGTCCCAGGAGGGAATCTGCCTGCGAGGGAAGCTGTGCAGCACATCCCTTGTTCTACTTGCCACTTCCCTGACTCTTAGGCAAAGCCCATCTCAACTTGCTTGTAGGCGAGCCTCCGTGCTCGGAAACAGCCCTGTGGCAGGCAGGACAGTGCGAGATGTGTTCTGGGCATGCAGCATGCTGCTTCCCATGCCCGGGACAAACTGCGAGCCGGTGCCTCGCTTGCGCTTCTATCTGCCGAGACTTGGAGCTGGCCAGCGCGCACCTTCCCGCTGTGTGTGCTGCTGTCCGCAAAGAGCCTCCAAACAAGGCAGGGCGCTAAGGCATGAGAAGTTAGCGCCCCAGGAGGGAATCTGCCTGCGAGGGAAGCTGTGCAGCACATCCCTTGTTCCACTCGACACTTCCCTGACTCTTAGGCAAAGCCCATCTCAGCTGGCTTGTAGGCGTGCCTCCGTGCTCAGAAGCAGTCCCGTGGCAGGCAGGATACAGGGGGATGTGTTCTGGGCACGCAGCATGCTGCTTCCCATGCCCGGGACAAACTGCGAGCCGGTGCCTCGCTTGCGCTTCTATCTGCCGAGACTTGGAGCCTATCAGAGCGTACCTTCCCGCTGTGTGTGCTGCTGTACGCAAACAGCCTCCAAACAAAGCAGGGCGCTAAGGCATGAGAAGTTAGCGTCCCAGGAGGGAATCTGCCTGCGAGGGAAGCTGTGCAGCACATCCCTTGTTCCACTCGACACTTCCCTGACTCTTAGGCAAAGCCCATCTCAGCTGGCTTGTAGGCGTGCCTCCGTGCTCAGAAGCAGTCCCGTGGCAGGCAGGATACAGGGGGATGTATTCTGGGCATGCAGCATGCTGCTTCCCATGCCCGGGACAAACTGCGAGCCGGTGTCTCGCTTGTGCTTCTATCTGCCGAGACTTGGTGCTGGCCAGCGCGCACCTTCCCGCTGTGTGTGCTGCTGTCCGCAAACAGCCTCCAAACAAAGCAGGGCGCTAAGGCATGAGAAGTTAGCGCCCCAGGAGGGAATCTGCCTGCGAGGGAAGCTGTGCAGCACATCCCTTGTTCCGCTCGCCACTTCCCTGACTCTTAGGCAAAGCCCATCTCAGCTGGCTTGTAGGCGTGCCTCCGTGCTGAGAAGCAGTCCCGTGGCAGGCAGGATACAGGGGGATGTGTTCTGGGCACGCAGCATGCTGCTTCCCATGCCCGGGACAAACTGCGAGCCGGTGCCTCGCTTGCGCTTCTATCTGCCGAGACTTGGAGCCGATCAGAGCGCACCTTGCCGCTGTGTGTGCTGCTGTCCGCAAACAGCCTCCAAACAAAGCAGGGCGCTAAGGCATGAGAACTAAGCGCCCCAGGAGGGAATCTGCCTGCGAGGGAAGCTGTGCAGCACATCCCTTGTTCCGCTCGCCACTTCCCTGACTCTTAGGCAAAGCCCATCTCAACTTGCTTGTAGGCGAGCCTCCGTGCTCAGAAACAGCCCTGTGGCAGGCAGGACAGTGCGAGATGTGTTCTGGGCACGCAGCATGCTGCTTCCCATGCCCGGGACAAACTGCGAGCCGGTGCCTCGCTTGCGCTTCTATCTGCCGAGACTTGGAGCTGGCCAGCGCGCACCTTCCCGCTGTGTGTGCTGCTGTCCGCAAACAGCCTCCAAACAAGGCAGGGCGCTAAGGCATGAGAAGTTAGCGTCCCAGGAGGGAATCTGCCTGCGAGGGAAGCTGTGCAGCACATCCCTTGTTCCACTCGCCACTTCCCTGACTCTTAGGCAAAGCCCATCTCAACTTGCTTGTAGGCGAGCCTCCGTGCTCAGAAACAGCCCTGTGGCAGGCAGGACAGTGCGAGATGTGTTCTGGGCATGCAGCATGCTGCTTCCCATGCCCGGGACAAACTGCGAGCCGGTGCCTCGCTTGCGCTTCTATCTGCCGAGACTTGGAGCCGATCAGAGCGCACCTTCCCGCTGTGTGTGCTGCTGTCCGCAAACAGCCTCCAAACAAAGCAGGGCGCTAAGGCATGAGAAGTTAGCGCCCCAGGAGGGAATCTGCCTGCGAGGGAAGCTGTGCAGCACATCCCTTGTTCCACTCGACACTTCCCTGACTCTTAGGCAAAGCCCATCTCAGCTGGCTTGTAGGCGTTCCTCCGTGCTCAGAAGCAGTCCCGTGGCAGGCAGGATACAGGGGGATGTGTTCTGGGCACGCAGCATGCTGCTTCCCATGCCCGGGACAAACTGCGAGCCGGTGTCTCGCTTTCGCTTCTATCTGCCGAGACTTGGAGCCTATCAGAGCGTACCTTCCCGCTGTGTGTGCTGCTATACGCAAACAGCCTCCAAACAAAGCAGGGCGCTAAGGCATGAGAAGTTAGCACCCCAGGAGGGAATCTGCCTGCGAGGGAAGCTGTGCAGCACATCCCTTGTTCCACTCGACACTTCCCTGACTCTTAGGCAAAGCCCATCTCAGCTGGCTTGTAGGCGTGCCTCCGTGCTCAGAAGCAGTCCCGTGGCAGGCAGGATACAGGGGGATGTACTCTGGGCATGCAGCATGCTGCTTCCCATGCCCGGGACAAACTGCGAGCCGGTGTCTCGCTTGTGCTTCTATCTGCCGAGACTTGGTGCTGGCCAGCGCGCACCTTCCCGCTGTGTGTGCTGCTGTCCGCAAACAGCCTCCAAACAAAGCAGGGCGCTAAGGCATGAGAAGTTAGCGCCCCAGGAGGGAATCTGCCTGCGAGGGAAGCTGTGCAGCACATCCCTTGTTCCGCTCGCCACTTCCCTGACTCTTAGGCAAAGCCCATCTCAGCTGGCTTGTAGGCGTGCCTCCGTGCTGAGAAGCAGTCCCGTGGCAGGCAGGATACAGGGGGATGTACTCTGGGCATGCAGCATGCTGCTTCCCATGCCCGGGACAAACTGCAAGCCGGTGCCTCGCTTGTGCTTCTATCTGCCGAGACTTGGAGCTGGCCAGCGCGCACCTTCCCGCTGTGTGTGCTGCTGTCCGCAAAGAGCCTCCAAACAAGGCAGGGCGCTAAGGCATGAGAAGTTAGCGTCCCAGGAGGGAATCTGCCTGCGAGGGAAGCTGTGCAGCACATCCCTTGTTCCACTCGCCACTTCCCTGACTCTTAGGCAAAGCCCATCTCAACTTGCTTGTAGGCGAGCCTCCGTGCTCAGAAACAGCCCTGTGGCAGGCAGGACAGTGCGAGATGTGTTCTGGGCATGCAGCATGCTGCTTCCCATGCCCGGGACAAACTGCGAGCCGGTGCCTCGCTTGCGCTTCTATCTGCCGAGACTTGGAGCCGATCAGAGCGCACCTTCCCGCTGTGTGTGCTGCTGTCCGCAAACAGCCTCCAAACAAAGCAGGGCGCTAAGGCATGAGAAGTTAGCGCCCCAGGAGGGAATCTGCCTGCGAGGGAAGCTGTGCAGCACATCCCTTGTTCCACTCGACACTTCCCTGACTCTTAGGCAAAGCCCATCTCAGCTGGCTTGTAGGCGTTCCTCCGTGCTCAGAAGCAGTCCCGTGGCAGGCAGGATACAGGGGGATGTGTTCTGGGCACGCAGCATGCTGCTTCCCATGCCCGGGACAAACTGCGAGCCGGTGTCTCGCTTTCGCTTCTATCTGCCGAGACTTGGAGCCTATCAGAGCGTACCTTCCCGCTGTGTGTGCTGCTGTACGCAAACAGCCTCCAAACAAAGCAGGGCGCTAAGGCATGAGAAGTTAGCACCCCAGGAGGGAATCTGCCTGCGAGGGAAGCTGTGCAGCACATCCCTTGTTCCACTCGACACTTCCCTGACTCTTAGGCAAAGCCCATCTCAGCTGGCTTGTAGGCGTGCCTCCGTGCTCAGAAGCAGTCCCGTGGCAGGCAGGATACAGGGGGATGTACTCTGGGCATGCAGCATGCTGCTTCCCATGCCCGGGACAAACTGCGAGCCGGTGTCTCGCTTGTGCTTCTATCTGCCGAGACTTGGTGCTGGCCAGCGCGCACCTTCCCGCTGTGTGTGCTGCTGTCCGCAAACAGCCTCCAAACAAAGCAGGGCGCTAAGGCATGAGAAGTTAGCGCCCCAGGAGGGAATCTGCCTGCGAGGGAAGCTGTGCAGCACATCCCTTGTTCCGCTCGCCACTTCCCTGACTCTTAGGCAAAGCCCATCTCAGCTGGCTTGTAGGCGTGCCTCCGTGCTGAGAAGCAGTCCCGTGGCAGGCAGGATACAGGGGGATGTACTCTGGGCATGCAGCATGCTGCTTCCCATGCCCGGGACAAACTGCAAGCCGGTGCCTCGCTTGTGCTTCTATCTGCCGAGACTTGGAGCTGGCCAGCGCGCACCTTGCCGCTGTGTGTGCTGCTGTCCACAAACAGCCTCCAAACAAAGCAGGGCGCTAAGGCATGAGAAGTTAGCGCCCCAGGAGGGAATCTGCCTGCGAGGGAAGCTGTGCAGCACATCCCTTGTTCCACTCGACACTTCCCTGACTCTTAGGCAAAGCCCATCTCAGCTGGCTTGTAGGCGTGCCTCCGTGCTCAGAAGCAGTCCCGTGGCAGGCAGGATACAGGGGGATGTGTTCTGGGCACGCAGCATGCTGCTTCCCATGCCCGGGACAAACTGCGAGCCGGTGCCTCGCTTGCGCTTCTATCTGCCGAGACTTGGAGCCTATCAGAGCGTACCTTCCCGCTGTGTGTGCTGCTGTACGCAAACAGCCTCCAAACAAAGCAGGGCGCTAAGGCATGAGAAGTTAGCGCCCCAGGAGGGAATCTGCCTGCGAGGGAAGCTGTGCAGCACATCCCTTGTTCCGCTCGCCACTTCCCTGACTCTTAGGCAAAGCCCATCTCAGCTGGCTTGTAGGCGTGCCTCCGTGCTGAGAAGCAGTCCCGTGGCAGGCAGGATACAGGGGGATGTGTTCTGGGCACGCAGCATGCTGCTTCCCATGCCCGGGACAAACTGCGAGCCGGTGCCTCGCTTGTGCTTCTATCTGCCGAGACTTGGAGCCTATCAGAGCGCACCTTGCCGCTGTGTGTGCTGCTGTACGCAAACAGCCTCCAAACAAAGCAGGGCGCTAAGGCATGAGAAGTTAGCGTCCCAGGAGGGAATCTGCCTGCGAGGGAAGCTGTGCAGCACATCCCTTGTTCCACTCGCCACTTCCCTGACTCTTAGGCAAAGCCCATCTCAGCTGGCTTGTAGGCGTGCCTCCGTGCTCAGAAGCAGTCCCGTGGCAGGCAGGATACAGGGGGATGTATTCTGGGCATGCAGCATGCTGCTTCCCATGCCCGGGACAAACTGCGAGCGGGTGTCTCGCTTGTGCTTCTATCTGCCGAGACTTGGTGCTGGCCAGCGCGCACCTTGCCGCTGTGTGTGCTGCTGTCCGCAAACAGCCTCCAAACAAAGCAGGGCGCTAAGGCAAGAGAACTAAGCGCCCCAGGAGGGAATCTGCCTGCGAGGGAAGCTGTGCAGCACATCCCTTGTTCCACTCGCCACTTCCCTGACTCTTAGGCAAAGCCCATCTCAACTTGCTTGTAGGCGAGCCTCCGTGCTCAGAAACAGCCCTGTGCGAGATGTGTTCTTGGTACGCAGCATGCTGCTTCCCATGCCCGGGACAAACTGCGAGCCGGTGCCTCGCTTGCGCTTCTATCTGCCAAGACTTGGAGACTATCAGAGCGTACCTTCCCGCTGTGTGTGCTGCTGTCCGCAAACAGCCTCCAAACAAAGCAGGGCGCTAAGGCATGAGAAGTTAGCACCCCAGGAGGGAATCTGCCTGCGAGGGAAGCTGTGCAGCACATCCCTTGTTCCACTCGACACTTCCCTGACTCTTAGGCAAAGCCCATCTCAGCTGGCTTGTAGGCGTGCCTCCGTGCTCAGAAGCAGTCCCGTGGCAGGCAGGATACAGGGGGATGTACTCTGGGCATGCAGCATGCTGCTTCCCATGCCCGGGACAAACTGCAAGCCGGTGCCTCGCTTGTGCTTCTATCTGCCGAGACTTGGAGCTGGCCAGCGCGCACCTTGCCACTGTGTGTGCTGCTGTCCACAAACAGCCTCCAAACAAAGCAGGGCGCTAAGGCATGAGAAGTTAGCGCCCCAGGAGGGAATCTGCCTGCGAGGGAAGCTGTGCAGCACATCCCTTGTTCCGCTCGCCACTTCCCTGACTCTTAGGCAAAGCCCATCTCAGGTGGCTTGTAGGTGTGCCTCCGTGCTGAGAAGCAGTCCCGTGGCAGGCAGGATACAGGGGGATGTCTTCTGGGCACGCAGCATGCTGCTTCCCATGCCCGGGACAAACTGCGAGCAGGTGCCTCGCTTGCGCTTCTATCTGCCGAGACTTGGAGCTGGCCAGCGCGCACCTTCCCGCTGTGTGTGCTGCTGTCCGCAAACAGCCTCCAAACAAAGCAGGGCGCTAAGGCATGAGAAGTTAGCGCCCCAGGAGGGAATCTGCCTGCGAGGGAAGCTGTGCAGCACATCCCTTGTTCCGCTCGCCACTTCCCTGACTCTTAGGCAAAGCCCATCTCAACTTGCTTGTAGGCGTGCCTCCGTGCTCAGAAACAGCCCTGTGGCAGGCAGGACAGTGCGAGATGTGTTCTGGGCACGCAGCATGCTGCTTCCCATGCCCGGGACAAACTGCGAGCAGGTGCCTCGCTTGCGCTTCTATCTGCCGAGACTTGGAGACTATCAGAGCGCACCTTGCCGCTGTGTGTGCTGCTGTCCGCAAACAGCCTCCAAACAAAGCAGGGCGCTAAGGCATGAGAAGTTAGCGTCCCAGGAGGGAATCTGCCTGCGAGGGAAGCTGTGCAGCACATCCCTTGTTCCACTCGCCACTTCCCTGACTCTTAGGCAAAGCCCATCTCAGCTGGCTTGTAGGCGTGCCTCCGTGCTCAGAAGCAGTCCCGTGGCAGGCAGGATACAGGGGGATGTGTTCTGGGCACGCAGCATGCTGCTTCCCATGCCCGGGACAAACTGCGAGCCGGTGCCTCGCTTGCGCTTCTATCTGCCGAGACTTGGAGCCTATCAGAGCGTACCTTCCCGCTGTGTGTGCTGCTGTCCGCAAACAGCCTCCAAACAAAGCAGGGCGCTAAGGCAAGAGAACTAAGCGCCCCAGGAGGGAATCTGCCTGCGAGGGAAGCTGTGCAGCACATCCCTTGTTCCACTCGCCACTTCCCTGACTCTTAGGCAAAGCCCATCTCAACTTGCTTGTAGGCGAGCCTCCGTGCTCAGAAACAGCCCTGTGCGAGATGTGTTCTGGGCACGCAGCATGCTGCTTCCCATGCCCGGGACAAACTGCGAGCCGGTGCCTCGCTTGCGCTTCTATCTGCCAAGACTTGGAGCCTATCAGAGCGTACCTTCCCGCTGTGTGTGCTGCTGTACGCAAACAGCCTCCAAACAAAGCAGGGCGCTAAGGCATGAGAAGTTAGCACCCCAGGAGGGAATCTGCCTGCGAGGGAAGCTGTGCAGCACATCCCTTGTTCCACTCGCCACTTCCCTGACTCTTAGGCAAAGCCCATCTCAGCTGGCTTGTAGGCGTGCCTCCGTGCTCAGAAGCAGTCCCGTGGCAGGCAGGATACAGGGGGATGTCTTCTGGGCACGCAGCATGCTGCTTCCCATGCCCGGGACAAACTGCGAGCAGGTGCCTCGCTTGCGCTTCTATCTGCCGAGACTTGGAGCTGGCCAGCGCGCACCTTCCCGCTGTGTGTGCTGCTGTCCGCAAACAGCCTCCAAACAAAGCAGGGCGCTAAGGCATGAGAAGTTAGCGTCCCAGGAGGGAATCTGCCTGCGAGGGAAGCTGTGCAGCACATCCCTTGTTCCGCTCGACACTTCCCTGACTCTTAGGCAAAGCCCATCTCAACTTGCTTGTAGGCGAGCCTCCGTGCTCAGAAACAGCCCTGTGCGAGATGTGTTCTGGGCACGCAGCATGCTGCTTCCCATGCCCGGGACAAACTGCGAGCAGGTGCCCCGCTTGCGCTTCTATCTGCCGAGACTTGGAGCCTATCAGAGCGTACCTTCCCGCTGTGTGTGCTGCTGTCCACAAACAGCCTCCAAACAAAGCAGGGAGCTAAGGCATGAGAAGTTAGCGCCCCAGGAGGGAATCTGCCTGCGAGGGAAGCTGTGCAGCACATCCCTTGTTCCACTCGCCACTTCCCTGACTCTTAGGCAAAGCCCATCTCAGCTGGCTTGTAGGCGTGCCTCCGTGCTCAGAAGCAGTCCCGTGGCAGGCAGGATACAGGGGGATGTACTCTGGGCATGCAGCATGCTGCTTCCCATGCCCGGGACAAACTGCAAGCCGGTGCCTCGCTTGTGCTTCTATCTGCCGAGACTTGGAGCTGGCCAGCGCGCACCTTGCCGCTGTGTGTGCTGCTGTCCACAAACAGCCTCCAAACAAAGCAGGGCGCTAAGGCATGAGAAGTTAGCGTCCCAGGAGGGAATCTGCCTGCGAGGGAAGCTGTGCAGCACATCCCTTGTTCCGCTCGCCACTTCCCTGACTCTTAGGCAAAGCCCATCTCAGCTGGCTTGTAGGTGTGCCTCCGTGCTGAGAAGCAGTCCCGTGGCAGGCAGGATACAGGGGGATGTCTTCTGGGCACGCAGCATGCTGCTTCCCATGCCCGGGACAAACTGCGAGCCGGTGCCTCGCTTGCGCTTCTATCTGCCGAGACTTGGAGCTGGCCAGCGCGCACCTTCCCGCTGTGTGTGCTGCTGTCCGCAAACAGCCTCCAAACAAAGCAGGGCGCTAAGGCATGAGAAGTTAGCGCCCCAGGAGGGAATCTGCCTGCGAGGGAAGCTGTGCAGCACATCCCTTGTTCCGCTCGCCACTTCCCTGACTCTTAGGCAAAGCCCATCTCAACTTGCTTGTAGGCGAGCCTCCGTGCTCAGAAACAGCCCTGTGGCAGGCAGGACAGTGCGAGATGTGTTCTGGGCACGCAGCATGCTGCTTCCCATGCCCGGGACAAACTGCGAGCCGGTGCCTCGCTTGCGCTTCTATCTGCCGAGACTTGGAGCCGATCAGAGCGCACCTTGCCGCTGTGTTGCTGCTGTCCGCAAACAGCCTCCAAACAAAGCAGGGCGCTAAGGCATGAGAAGTTAGCGCCCCAGGAGGGAATCTGCCTGCGAGGGAAGCTGTGCAGCACATCCCTTGTTCCGCTCGCCACTTCCCTGACTCTTAGGCAAAGCCCATCTCAGCTGGCTTGTAGGCGTGCCTCCATGCTCAGAAACAGCCCTGTGGCAGGCAGGACAGTGCGAGATGTGTTCTGGGCACGCAGCATGCTGCTTCCCATGCCCGGGACAAACTGCGAGCCGGTGCCTCGCTTGCGCTTCTATCTGCCGAGACTTGGAGACTATCAGAGCGCACCTTGCCGCTGTGTGTGCTGCTGTCCGCAAACAGCCTCCAAACAAAGCAGGGCGCTAAGGCATGAGAAGTTAGCGCCCCAGGAGGGAATCTGCCTGCGAGGGAAGCTGTGCAGCACATCCCTTGTTCCGCTCGCCACTTCCCTGACTCTTAGGCAAAGCCCATCTCAGCTGGCTTGTAGGTGTGCCTCCGTGCTGAGAAGCAGTCCCGTGGCAGGCAGGATACAGGGGGATGTCTTCTGGGCACGCAGCATGCTGCTTCCCATGCCCGGGACAAACTGCGAGCCGGTGCCTCGCTTGCGCTTCTATCTGCCGAGACTTGGAGCCTATCAGAGCGTACCTTCCCGCTGTGTGTGCTGCTGTCCGCAAACAGCCTCCAAACAAAGCAGGGCGCTAAGGCATGAGAAGTTAGCGCCCCAGGAGGGAATCTGCCTGCGAGGGAAGCTGTGCAGCACATCCCTTGTTCCACTCGACACTTCCCTGACTCTTAGGCAAAGCCCATCTCAGCTGGCTTGTAGGCGTGCCTCCGTGCTCAGAAGCAGTCCCGTGGCAGGCAGGATACAGGGGGATGTACTCTGGGCATGCAGCATGCTGCTTCCCATGCCCGGGACAAACTGCAAGCCGGTGCCTCGCTTGTGCTTCTATCTGCCGAGACTTGGAGCTGGCCAGCGCGCACCTTGCCGCTGTGTGTGCTGCTGTCCACAAACAGCCTCCAAACAAAGCAGGGCGCTAAGGCATGAGAAGTTAGCGCCCCAGGAGGGAATCTGCCTGCGAGGGAAGCTGTGCAGCACATCCCTTGTTCCGCTCGCCACTTCCCTGACTCTTAGGCAAAGCCCATCTCAGCTGGCTTGTAGGTGTGCCTCCGTGCTGAGAAGCAGTCCCGTGGCAGGCAGGATACAGGGGGATGTCTTCTGGGCACGCAGCATGCTGCTTCCCATGCCCGGGACAAACTGCGAGCAGGTGCCTCGCTTGCGCTTCTATCTGCCGAGACTTGGAGCTGGCCAGCGCGCACCTTGCCGCTGTGTGTGCTGCTGTCCGCAAACAGCCTCCAAACAAAGCAGGGCGCTAAGGCATGAGAAGTTAGCGTCCCAGGAGGGAATCTGCCTGCGAGGGAAGCTGTGCAGCACATCCCTTGTTCCGCTCGACACTTCCCTGACTCTTAGGCAAAGCCCATCTCAACTTGCTTGTAGGCGAGCCTCCGTGCTCAGAAACAGCCCTGTGCGAGATGTGTTCTGGGCACGCAGCATGCTGCTTCCCATGCCCGGGACAAACTGCGAGCAGGTGCCCCGCTTGCGCTTCTATCTGCCGAGACTTGGAGCCTATCAGAGCGTACCTTCCCGCTGTGTGTGCTGCTGTCCACAAACAGCCTCCAAACAAAGCAGGGCGCTAAGGCATGAGAAGTTAGCGCCCCAGGAGGGAATCTGCCTGCGAGGGAAGCTGTGCAGCACATCCCTTGTTTCGCCCGCCACTTCCCTGACTCTTAGGCAAAGCCCATCTCAGCTGGCTTGTAGGCGTGCCTCCGTGCTGAGAAGCAGTCCCGTGGCAGGCAGGATACAGGGGGATGTACTCTGGGCATGCAGCATGCTGCTTCCCATGCCCGGGACAAACTGCAAGCCGGTGCCTCGCTTGTGCTTCTATCTGCCGAGACTTGGAGCTGGCCAGCGCGCACCTTGCCGCTGTGTGTGCTGCTGTCCACAAACAGCCTCCAAACAAAGCAGGGCGCTAAGGCATGAGAAGTTAGCGCCCCAGGAGGGAATCTGCCTGCGAGGGAAGCTGTGCAGCACATCCCTTGTTCCGCTCGCCACTTCCCTGACTCTTAGGCAAAGCCCATCTCAGCTGGCTTGTAGGTGTGCCTCCGTGCTGAGAAGCAGTCCCGTGGCAGGCAGGATACAGGGGGATGTCTTCTGGGCACGCAGCATGCTGCTTCCCATGCCCGGGACAAACTGCGAGCAGGTGCCTCGCTTGCGCTTCTATCTGCCGAGACTTGGAGCTGGCCAGTGCGCACCTTCCCGCTGTGTGTGCTGCTGTCCGCAAACAGCCTCCAAACAAAGCAGGGCGCTAAGGCATGAGAAGTTAGCGCCCCAGGAGGGAATCTGCCTGCGAGGGAAGCTGTGCAGCACATCCCTTGTTCCACTCGCCACTTCCCTGACTCTTAGGCAAAGCCCATCTCAACTTGCTTGTAGGCGAGCCTCCGTGCTCAGAAACAGCCCTGTGCGAGATGTGTTCTGGGCACGCAGCATGCTGCTTCCCATGCCCGGGACAAACTGCGAGCCGGTGCCTCGCTTGCGCTTCTATCTGCCAAGACTTGGAGCCTATCAGAGCGTACCTTCCCGCTGTGTGTGCTGCTGTACGCAAACAGCCTCCAAACAAAGCAGGGCGCTAAGGCATGAGAAGTTAGCACCCCAGGAGGGAATCTGCCTGCGAGGGAAGCTGTGCAGCACATCCCTTGTTCCACTCGCCACTTCCCTGACTCTTAGGCAAAGCCCATCTCAGCTGGCTTGTAGGCGTGCCTCCGTGCTCAGAAGCAGTCCCGTGGCAGGCAGGATACAGGGGGATGTCTTCTGGGCACGCAGCATGCTGCTTCCCATGCCCGGGACAAACTGCGAGCAGGTGCCTCGCTTGCGCTTCTATCTGCCGAGACTTGGAGCTGGCCAGCGCGCACCTTCCCGCTGTGTGTGCTGCTGTCCGCAAACAGCCTCCAAACAAAGCAGGGCGCTAAGGCATGAGAAGTTAGCGTCCCAGGAGGGAATCTGCCTGCGAGGGAAGCTGTGCAGCACATCCCTTGTTCCGCTCGACACTTCCCTGACTCTTAGGCAAAGCCCATCTCAACTTGCTTGTAGGCGAGCCTCCGTGCTCAGAAACAGCCCTGTGGCAGGCAGGACAGTGCGAGATGTGTTCTGGGCATGCAGCATGCTGCTTCCCATGCCCGGGACAAACTGCGAGCCGGTGCCTCGCTTGCGCTTCTATCTGCCGAGACTTGGAGCCGATCAGAGCGCACCTTCCCGCTGTGTGTGCTGCTGTCCGCAAACAGCCTCCAAACAAAGCAGGGCGCTAAGGCATGAGAAGTTAGCGCCCCAGGAGGGAATCTGCCTGCGAGGGAAGCTGTGCAGCACATCCCTTGTTCCACTCGACACTTCCCTGACTCTTAGGCAAAGCCCATCTCAGCTGGCTTGTAGGCGTTCCTCCGTGCTCAGAAGCAGTCCCGTGGCAGGCAGGATACAGGGGGATGTGTTCTGGGCACGCAGCATGCTGCTTCCCATGCCCGGGACAAACTGCGAGCCGGTGTCTCGCTTGTGCTTCTATCTGCCGAGACTTGGTGCTGGCCAGCGCGCACCTTCCCGCTGTGTGTGCTGCTGTCCGCAAACAGCCTCCAAACAAAGCAGGGCGCTAAGGCATGAGAAGTTAGCGCCCCAGGAGGGAATCTGCCTGCGAGGGAAGCTGTGCAGCACATCCCTTGTTCCGCTCGCCACTTCCCTGACTCTTAGGCAAAGCCCATCTCAGCTGGCTTGTAGGCGTGCCTCCGTGCTGAGAAGCAGTCCCGTGGCAGGCAGGATACAGGGGGATGTACTCTGGGCATGCAGCATGCTGCTTCCCATGCCCGGGACAAACTGCAAGCCGGTGCCTCGCTTGTGCTTCTATCTGCCGAGACTTGGAGCTGGCCAGCGCGCACCTTGCCGCTGTGTGTGCTGCTGTCCACAAACAGCCTCCAAACAAAGCAGGGCGCTAAGGCATGAGAAGTTAGCGCCCCAGGAGGGAATCTGCCTGCGAGGGAAGCTGTGCAGCACATCCCTTGTTCCACTCGACACTTCCCTGACTCTTAGGCAAAGCCCATCTCAGCTGGCTTGTAGGCGTGCCTCCGTGCTCAGAAGCAGTCCCGTGGCAGGCAGGATACAGGGGGATGTGTTCTGGGCACGCAGCATGCTGCTTCCCATGCCCGGGACAAACTGCGAGCCGGTGCCTCGCTTGCGCTTCTATCTGCCGAGACTTGGAGCCTATCAGAGCGTACCTTCCCGCTGTGTGTGCTGCTGTACGCAAACAGCCTCCAAACAAAGCAGGGCGCTAAGGCATGAGAAGTTAGCGCCCCAGGAGGGAATCTGCCTGCGAGGGAAGCTGTGCAGCACATCCCTTGTTCCGCTCGCCACTTCCCTGACTCTTAGGCAAAGCCCATCTCAGCTGGCTTGTAGGCGTGCCTCCGTGCTGAGAAGCAGTCCCGTGGCAGGCAGGATACAGGGGGATGTGTTCTGGGCACGCAGCATGCTGCTTCCCATGCCCGGGACAAACTGCGAGCCGGTGCCTCGCTTGTGCTTCTATCTGCCGAGACTTGGAGCCTATCAGAGCGCACCTTGCCGCTGTGTGTGCTGCTGTACGCAAACAGCCTCCAAACAAAGCAGGGCGCTAAGGCATGAGAAGTTAGCGTCCCAGGAGGGAATCTGCCTGCGAGGGAAGCTGTGCAGCACATCCCTTGTTCCACTCGCCACTTCCCTGACTCTTAGGCAAAGCCCATCTCAGCTGGCTTGTAGGCGTGCCTCCGTGCTCAGAAGCAGTCCCGTGGCAGGCAGGATACAGGGGGATGTATTCTGGGCATGCAGCATGCTGCTTCCCATGCCCGGGACAAACTGCGAGCGGGTGTCTCGCTTGTGCTTCTATCTGCCGAGACTTGGTGCTGGCCAGCGCGCACCTTCCCGCTGTGTGTGCTGCTGTCCGCAAACAGCCTCCAAACAAAGCAGGGCGCTAAGGCAAGAGAACTAAGCGCCCCAGGAGGGAATCTGCCTGCGAGGGAAGCTGTGCAGCACATCCCTTGTTCCACTCGCCACTTCCCTGACTCTTAGGCAAAGCCCATCTCAACTTGCTTGTAGGCGAGCCTCCGTGCTCAGAAACAGCCCTGTGCGAGATGTGTTCTTGGTACGCAGCATGCTGCTTCCCATGCCCGGGACAAACTGCGAGCCGGTGCCTCGCTTGCGCTTCTATCTGCCAAGACTTGGAGACTATCAGAGCGTACCTTCCCGCTGTGTGTGCTGCTGTCCGCAAACAGCCTCCAAACAAAGCAGGGCGCTAAGGCATGAGAAGTTAGCACCCCAGGAGGGAATCTGCCTGCGAGGGAAGCTGTGCAGCACATCCCTTGTTCCACTCGCCACTTCCCTGACTCTTAGGCAAAGCCCATCTCAGCTGGCTTGTAGGCGTGCCTCCGTGCTCAGAAGCAGTCCCGTGGCAGGCAGGATACAGGGGGATGTACTCTGGGCATGCAGCATGCTGCTTCCCATGCCCGGGACAAACTGCAAGCCGGTGCCTCGCTTGTGCTTCTATCTGCCGAGACTTGGAGCTGGCCAGCGCGCACCTTGCCACTGTGTGTGCTGCTGTCCACAAACAGCCTCCAAACAAAGCAGGGCGCTAAGGCATGAGAAGTTAGCGCCCCAGGAGGGAATCTGCCTGCGAGGGAAGCTGTGCAGCACATCCCTTGTTCCGCTCGCCACTTCCCTGACTCTTAGGCAAAGCCCATCTCAGGTGGCTTGTAGGTGTGCCTCCGTGCTGAGAAGCAGTCCCGTGGCAGGCAGGATACAGGGGGATGTCTTCTGGGCACGCAGCATGCTGCTTCCCATGCCCGGGACAAACTGCGAGCAGGTGCCTCGCTTGCGCTTCTATCTGCCGAGACTTGGAGCTGGCCAGCGCGCACCTTCCCGCTGTGTGTGCTGCTGTCCGCAAACAGCCTCCAAACAAAGCAGGGCGCTAAGGCATGAGAAGTTAGCGCCCCAGGAGGGAATCTGCCTGCGAGGGAAGCTGTGCAGCACATCCCTTGTTCCGCTCGCCACTTCCCTGACTCTTAGGCAAAGCCCATCTCAACTTGCTTGTAGGCGTGCCTCCGTGCTCAGAAACAGCCCTGTGGCAGGCAGGACAGTGCGAGATGTGTTCTGGGCACGCAGCATGCTGCTTCCCATGCCCGGGACAAACTGCGAGCAGGTGCCTCGCTTGCGCTTCTATCTGCCGAGACTTGGAGACTATCAGAGCGCACCTTGCCGCTGTGTGTGCTGCTGTCCGCAAACAGCCTCCAAACAAAGCAGGGCGCTAAGGCATGAGAAGTTAGCGTCCCAGGAGGGAATCTGCCTGCGAGGGAAGCTGTGCAGCACATCCCTTGTTCCACTCGCCACTTCCCTGACTCTTAGGCAAAGCCCATCTCAGCTGGCTTGTAGGCGTGCCTCCGTGCTCAGAAGCAGTCCCGTGGCAGGCAGGATACAGGGGGATGTGTTCTGGGCACGCAGCATGCTGCTTCCCATGCCCGGGACAAACTGCGAGCCGGTGCCTCGCTTGCGCTTCTATCTGCCGAGACTTGGAGCCTATCAGAGCGTACCTTCCCGCTGTGTGTGCTGCTGTCCGCAAACAGCCTCCAAACAAAGCAGGGCGCTAAGGCAAGAGAACTAAGCGCCCCAGGAGGGAATCTGCCTGCGAGGGAAGCTGTGCAGCACATCCCTTGTTCCACTCGCCACTTCCCTGACTCTTAGGCAAAGCCCATCTCAACTTGCTTGTAGGCGAGCCTCCGTGCTCAGAAACAGCCCTGTGCGAGATGTGTTCTGGGCACGCAGCATGCTGCTTCCCATGCCCGGGACAAACTGCGAGCAGGTGCCTCGCTTGCGCTTCTATCTGCCGAGACTTGGAGCTGGCCAGCGCGCACCTTCCCGCTGTGTGTGCTGCTGTCCGCAAACAGCCTCCAAACAAAGCAGGGCGCTAAGGCATGAGAAGTTAGCGTCCCAGGAGGGAATCTGCCTGCGAGGGAAGCTGTGCAGCACATCCCTTGTTCCGCTCGACACTTCCCTGACTCTTAGGCAAAGCCCATCTCAACTTGCTTGTAGGCGAGCCTCCGTGCTCAGAAACAGCCCTGTGCGAGATGTGTTCTGGGCACGCAGCATGCTGCTTCCCATGCCCGGGACAAACTGCGAGCAGGTGCCCCGCTTGCGCTTCTATCTGCCGAGACTTGGAGCCTATCAGAGCGTACCTTCCCGCTGTGTGTGCTGCTGTCCACAAACAGCCTCCAAACAAAGCAGGGCGCTAAGGCATGAGAAGTTAGCGTCCCAGGAGGGAATCTGCCTGCGAGGGAAGCTGTGCAGCACATCCCTTGTTCCGCTCGCCACTTCCCTGACTCTTAGGCAAAGCCCATCTCAGCTGGCTTGTAGGTGTGCCTCCGTGCTGAGAAGCAGTCCCGTGGCAGGCAGGATACAGGGGGATGTCTTCTGGGCACGCAGCATGCTGCTTCCCATGCCCGGGACAAACTGCGAGCCGGTGCCTCGCTTGCGCTTCTATCTGCCGAGACTTGGAGCTGGCCAGCGCGCACCTTCCCGCTGTGTGTGCTGCTGTCCGCAAACAGCCTCCAAACAAAGCAGGGCGCTAAGGCATGAGAAGTTAGCGCCCCAGGAGGGAATCTGCCTGCGAGGGAAGCTGTGCAGCACATCCCTTGTTCCGCTCGCCACTTCCCTGACTCTTAGGCAAAGCCCATCTCAACTTGCTTGTAGGCGAGCCTCCGTGCTCAGAAACAGCCCTGTGGCAGGCAGGACAGTGCGAGATGTGTTCTGGGCACGCAGCATGCTGCTTCCCATGCCCGGGACAAACTGCGAGCCGGTGCCTCGCTTGCGCTTCTATCTGCCGAGACTTGGAGCCGATCAGAGCGCACCTTGCCGCTGTGTTGCTGCTGTCCGCAAACAGCCTCCAAACAAAGCAGGGCGCTAAGGCATGAGAAGTTAGCGCCCCAGGAGGGAATCTGCCTGCGAGGGAAGCTGTGCAGCACATCCCTTGTTCCGCTCGCCACTTCCCTGACTCTTAGGCAAAGCCCATCTCAGCTGGCTTGTAGGCGTGCCTCCGTGCTCAGAAACAGCCCTGTGGCAGGCAGGACAGTGCGAGATGTGTTCTGGGCACGCAGCATGCTGCTTCCCATGCCCGGGACAAACTGCGAGCCGGTGCCTCGCTTGCGCTTCTATCTGCCGAGACTTGGAGACTATCAGAGCGCACCTTGCCGCTGTGTGTGCTGCTGTCCGCAAACAGCCTCCAAACAAAGCAGGGCGCTAAGGCATGAGAAGTTAGCGCCCCAGGAGGGAATCTGCCTGCGAGGGAAGCTGTGCAGCACATCCCTTGTTCCGCTCGCCACTTCCCTGACTCTTAGGCAAAGCCCATCTCAGCTGGCTTGTAGGTGTGCCTCCGTGCTGAGAAGCAGTCCCGTGGCAGGCAGGATACAGGGGGATGTCTTCTGGGCACGCAGCATGCTGCTTCCCATGCCCGGGACAAACTGCGAGCCGGTGCCTCGCTTGCGCTTCTATCTGCCGAGACTTGGAGCCTATCAGAGCGTACCTTCCCGCTGTGTGTGCTGCTGTCCGCAAACAGCCTCCAAACAAAGCAGGGCGCTAAGGCATGAGAAGTTAGCGCCCCAGGAGGGAATCTGCCTGCGAGGGAAGCTGTGCAGCACATCCCTTGTTCCACTCGACACTTCCCTGACTCTTAGGCAAAGCCCATCTCAGCTGGCTTGTAGGCGTGCCTCCGTGCTCAGAAGCAGTCCCGTGGCAGGCAGGATACAGGGGGATGTACTCTGGGCATGCAGCATGCTGCTTCCCATGCCCGGGACAAACTGCAAGCCGGTGCCTCGCTTGTGCTTCTATCTGCCGAGACTTGGAGCTGGCCAGCGCGCACCTTCCCGCTGTGTGTGCTGCTGTCCACAAACAGCCTCCAAACAAAGCAGGGCGCTAAGGCATGAGAAGTTAGCGCCCCAGGAGGGAATCTGCCTGCGAGGGAAGCTGTGCAGCACATCCCTTGTTCCGCTCGCCACTTCCCTGACTCTTAGGCAAAGCCCATCTCAGCTGGCTTGTAGGTGTGCCTCCGTGCTGAGAAGCAGTCCCGTGGCAGGCAGGATACAGGGGGATGTCTTCTGGGCACGCAGCATGCTGCTTCCCATGCCCGGGACAAACTGCGAGCAGGTGCCTCGCTTGCGCTTCTATCTGCCGAGACTTGGAGCTGGCCAGCGCGCACCTTGCCGCTGTGTGTGCTGCTGTCCGCAAACAGCCTCCAAACAAAGCAGGGCGCTAAGGCATGAGAAGTTAGCGTCCCAGGAGGGAATCTGCCTGCGAGGGAAGCTGTGCAGCACATCCCTTGTTCCGCTCGACACTTCCCTGACTCTTAGGCAAAGCCCATCTCAACTTGCTTGTAGGCGAGCCTCCGTGCTCAGAAACAGCCCTGTGCGAGATGTGTTCTGGGCACGCAGCATGCTGCTTCCCATGCCCGGGACAAACTGCGAGCCGGTGCCTCGCTTGCGCTTCTATCTGCCAAGACTTGGAGCCTATCAGAGCGTACCTTCCCGCTGTGTGTGCTGCTGTACGCAAACAGCCTCCAAACAAAGCAGGGCGCTAAGGCATGAGAAGTTAGCACCCCAGGAGGGAATCTGCCTGCGAGGGAAGCTGTGCAGCACATCCCTTGTTCCACTCGCCACTTCCCTGACTCTTAGGCAAAGCCCATCTCAGCTGGCTTGTAGGCGTGCCTCCGTGCTCAGAAGCAGTCCCGTGGCAGGCAGGATACAGGGGGATGTCTTCTGGGCACGCAGCATGCTGCTTCCCATGCCCGGGACAAACTGCAAGCAGGTGCCTCGCTTGCGCTTCTATCTGCCGAGACTTGGAGCTGGCCAGCGCGCACCTTCCCGCTGTGTGTGCTGCTGTCCGCAAACAGCCTCCAAACAAAGCAGGGCGCTAAGGCATGAGAAGTTAGCGTCCCAGGAGGGAATCTGCCTGCGAGGGAAGCTGTGCAGCACATCCCTTGTTCCGCTCGACACTTCCCTGACTCTTAGGCAAAGCCCATCTCAACTTGCTTGTAGGCGAGCCTCCGTGCTCAGAAACAGCCCTGTGCGAGATGTGTTCTGGGCACGCAGCATGCTGCTTCCCATGCCCGGGACAAACTGCGAGCAGGTGCCCCGCTTGCGCTTCTATCTGCCGAGACTTGGAGCCTATCAGAGCGTACCTTCCCGCTGTGTGTGCTGCTGTCCACAAACAGCCTCCAAACAAAGCAGGGAGCTAAGGCATGAGAAGTTAGCGCCCCAGGAGGGAATCTGCCTGCGAGGGAAGCTGTGCAGCACATCCCTTGTTCCACTCGCCACTTCCCTGACTCTTAGGCAAAGCCCATCTCAGCTGGCTTGTAGGCGTGCCTCCGTGCTCAGAAGCAGTCCCGTGGCAGGCAGGATACAGGGGGATGTACTCTGGGCATGCAGCATGCTGCTTCCCATGCCCGGGACAAACTGCAAGCCGGTGCCTCGCTTGTGCTTCTATCTGCCGAGACTTGGAGCTGGCCAGCGCGCACCTTGCCGCTGTGTGTGCTGCTGTCCACAAACAGCCTCCAAACAAAGCAGGGCGCTAAGGCATGAGAAGTTAGCGTCCCAGGAGGGAATCTGCCTGCGAGGGAAGCTGTGCAGCACATCCCTTGTTCCGCTCGCCACTTCCCTGACTCTTAGGCAAAGCCCATCTCAGCTGGCTTGTAGGTGTGCCTCCGTGCTGAGAAGCAGTCCCGTGGCAGGCAGGATACAGGGGGATGTCTTCTGGGCACGCAGCATGCTGCTTCCCATGCCCGGGACAAACTGCGAGCCGGTGCCTCGCTTGCGCTTCTATCTGCCAAGACTTGGAGCTGGCCAGCGCGCACCTTCCCGCTGTGTGTGCTGCTGTCCGCAAACAGCCTCCAAACAAAGCAGGGCGCTAAGGCATGAGAAGTTAGCGCCCCAGGAGGGAATCTGCCTGCGAGGGAAGCTGTGCAGCACATCCCTTGTTCCGCTCGCCACTTCCCTGACTCTTAGGCAAAGCCCATCTCAACTTGCTTGTAGGCGAGCCTCCGTGCTCAGAAACAGCCCTGTGGCAGGCAGGACAGTGCGAGATGTGTTCTGGGCACGCAGCATGCTGCTTCCCATGCCCGGGACAAACTGCGAGCCGGTGCCTCGCTTGCGCTTCTATCTGCCGAGACTTGGAGCCGATCAGAGCGCACCTTGCCGCTGTGTTGCTGCTGTCCGCAAACAGCCTCCAAACAAAGCAGGGCGCTAAGGCATGAGAAGTTAGCGCCCCAGGAGGGAATCTGCCTGCGAGGGAAGCTGTGCAGCACATCCCTTGTTCCGCTCGCCACTTCCCTGACTCTTAGGCAAAGCCCATCTCAGCTGGCTTGTAGGCGTGCCTCCGTGCTCAGAAACAGCCCTGTGGCAGGCAGGACAGTGCGAGATGTGTTCTGGGCACGCAGCATGCTGCTTCCCATGCCCGGGACAAACTGCGAGCCGGTGCCTCGCTTGCGCTTCTATCTGCCGAGACTTGGAGACTATCAGAGCGCACCTTGCCGCTGTGTGTGCTGCTGTCCGCAAACAGCCTCCAAACAAAGCAGGGCGCTAAGGCATGAGAAGTTAGCGCCCCAGGAGGGAATCTGCCTGCGAGGGAAGCTGTGCAGCACATCCCTTGTTCCGCTCGCCACTTCCCTGACTCTTAGGCAAAGCCCATCTCAGCTGGCTTGTAGGTGTGCCTCCGTGCTGAGAAGCAGTCCCGTGGCAGGCAGGATACAGGGGGATGTCTTCTGGGCACGCAGCATGCTGCTTCCCATGCCCGGGACAAACTGCGAGCCGGTGCCTCGCTTGCGCTTCTATCTGCCGAGACTTGGAGCCTATCAGAGCGTACCTTCCCGCTGTGTGTGCTGCTGTCCGCAAACAGCCTCCAAACAAAGCAGGGCGCTAAGGCATGAGAAGTTAGCGCCCCAGGAGGGAATCTGCCTGCGAGGGAAGCTGTGCAGCACATCCCTTGTTCCACTCGCCACTTCCCTGACTCTTAGGCAAAGCCCATCTCAGCTGGCTTGTAGGCGTGCCTCCGTGCTCAGAAGCAGTCCCGTGGCAGGCAGGATACAGGGGGATGTACTCTGGGCATGCAGCATGCTGCTTCCCATGCCCGGGACAAACTGCAAGCCGGTGCCTCGCTTGTGCTTCTATCTGCCGAGACTTGGAGCTGGCCAGCGCGCACCTTGCCGCTGTGTGTGCTGCTGTCCACAAACAGCCTCCAAACAAAGCAGGGCGCTAAGGCATGAGAAGTTAGCGCCCCAGGAGGGAATCTGCCTGCGAGGGAAGCTGTGCAGCACATCCCTTGTTCCGCTCGCCACTTCCCTGACTCTTAGGCAAAGCCCATCTCAGCTGGCTTGTAGGTGTGCCTCCGTGCTGAGAAGCAGTCCCGTGGCAGGCAGGATACAGGGGGATGTCTTCTGGGCACGCAGCATGCTGCTTCCCATGCCCGGGACAAACTGCGAGCAGGTGCCTCGCTTGCGCTTCTATCTGCCGAGACTTGGAGCTGGCCAAGTCGCACCTTCCCGCTGTGTGTGCTGCTGTCCGCAAACAGCCTCCAAACAAAGCAGGGCGCTAAGGCATGAGAAGTTAGCGCCCCAGGAGGGAATCTGCCTGAGAGGGAAGCTGTGCAGCACATCCCTTGTTCCACTCGCCACTTCCCTGACTCTTAGGCAAAGCCCATCTCAACTTGCTTGTAGGCGAGCCTCCGTGCTCAGAAACAGCCCTGTGGCAGGCAGGACAGTGCGAGATGTGTTCTGGGCACGCAGCATGCTGCTTCCCATGCCCGGGACAAACTGCGAGCCGGTGCCTCGCTTGCGCTTCTATCTGCCGAGACTTGGAGCCGATCAGAGCGCACCTTGCCGCTGTGTTGCTGCTGTCCGCAAACAGCCTCCAAACAAAGCAGGGCGCTAAGGCATGAGAAGTTAGCGCCCCAGGAGGGAATCTGCCTGCGAGGGAAGCTGTGCAGCACATCCCTTGTTCCGCTCGCCACTTCCCTGACTCTTAGGCAAAGCCCATCTCAGCTGGCTTGTAGGTGTGCCTCCGTGCTCAGAAACAGCCCTGTGGCAGGCAGGACAGTGCGAGATGTGTTCTGGGCACGCAGCATGCTGCTTCCCATGCCCGGGACAAACTGCGAGCCGGTGCCTCGCTTGCGCTTCTATCTGCCGAGACTTGGAGACTATCAGAGCGCACCTTGCCGCTGTGTGTGCTGCTGTCCGCAAACAGCCTCCAAACAAAGCAGGGCGCTAAGGCATGAGAAGTTAGCGCCCCAGGAGGGAATCTGCCTGCGAGGGAAGCTGTGCAGCACATCCCTTGTTCCACTCGCCACTTCCCTGACTCTTAGGCAAAGCCCATCTCAGCTGGCTTGTAGGTGTGCCTCTGTGCTCAGAAGCAGTCCCGTGGCAGGCAGGATACAGGGGGATGTACTCTGGGCATGCAGCATGCTGCTTCCCATGCCCGGGACAAACTGCGAGCCGGTGCCTCGCTTGCGCTTCTATCTGCCGAGACTTGGAGCTGGCCAGCGCGCACCTTGCCGCTGTGTGTGCTGCTGTCCGCAAACAGCCTCCAAACAAAGCAGGGCGCTAAGGCATGAGAAGTTAGCGTCCCAGGAGGGAATCTGCCTGCGAGGGAAGCTGTGCAGCACATCCCTTGTTCCACTCGACACTTCCCTGACTCTTAGGCAAAGCCCATCTCAGCTGGCTTGTAGGCGTGCCTCCGTGCTCAGAAGCAGTCCCGTGGCAGGCAGGATACAGGGGGATGTCTTCTGGGCACGCAGCATGCTGCTTCCCATGCCCGGGACAAATTGCGAGCGGGTGTCTCGCTTGTGCTTCTATCTGCCGAGACTTGGTGCTGGCCAGCGCGCACCTTGCCGCTGTGTGTGCTGCTGTCCGCAAACAGCCTCCAAACAAAGCAGGGCGCTAAGGCAAGAGAACTAAGCGCCCCAGGAGGGAATCTGCCTGCGAGGGAAGCTGTGCAGCACATCCCTTGTTCCGCTCGCCACTTCCCTGACTCTTAGGCAAAGCCCATCTCAACTTGCTTGTAGGCGAGCCTCCGTGCTCAGAAACAGCCCTGTGCGAGATGTGTTCTGGGCACGCAGCATGCTGCTTCCCATGCCCGGGACAAACTGCGAGCCGGTGCCTCGCTTGCGCTTCTATCTGCCGAGACTTGGAGCCTATCAGAGCGTACCTTGCCGCTGTGTGTGCTGCTGTCCGCAAACAGCCTCCAAACAAAGCAGGGCGCTAAGGCATGAGAAGTTAGCGCCCCAGGAGGGAATCTGCCTGCGAGGGAAGCTGTGCAGCACATCCCTTGTTCCACTCGCCACTTCCCTGACTCTTAGGCAAAGCCCATCTCAGCTGGCTTGTAGGCGTGCCTCCGTGCTCAGAAGCAGTCCCGTGGCAGGCAGGATACAGGGGGATGTACTCTGGGCATGCAGCATGCTGCTTCCCATGCCCGGGACAAACTGCGAGCAGGTGCCTCGCTTGCGCTTCTATCTGCCGAGACTTGGAGCTGGCCAGCGCGCACCTTCCCGCTGTGTGTGCTGCTGTCCGCAAACAGCCTCCAAACAAAGCAGGGCGCTAAGGCATGAGAAGTTAGCGCCCCAGGAGGGAATCTGCCTGCGAGGGAAGCTGTGCAGCACATCCCTTGTTCCGCTCGCCACTTCCCTGACTCTTAGGCAAAGCCCATCTCAGCTGGCTTGTAGGTGTGCCTCCGTGCTGAGAAGCAGTCCCGTGGCAGGCAGGATACAGGGGGATGTCTTCTGGGCACGCAGCATGCTGCTTCCCATGCCCGGGACAAACTGCGAGCAGGTGCCTCGCTTGCGCTTCTATCTGCCGAGACTTGGAGCTGGCCAGCGCGCACCTTCCCGCTGTGTGTGCTGCTGTCCGCAAACAGCCTCCAAACAAGGCAGGGCGCTAAGGCATGAGAAGTTAGCGTCCCAGGAGGGAATCTGCCTGCGAGGGAAGCTGTGCAGCACATCCCTTGTTCCACTCGCCACTTCCCTGACTCTTAGGCAAAGCCCATCTCAACTTGCTTGTAGGCGAGCCTCCGTGCTCAGAAACAGCCCTGTGGCAGGCAGGACAGTGCGAGATGTGTTCTGGGCACGCAGCATGCTGCTTCCCATGCCCGGGACAAACTGCGAACCGGTGCCTCGCTTGCGCTTCTATCTGCCGAGACTTGGAGCCTATCAGAGCGCACCTTCCCGCTGTGTGTGCTGCTGTCCGCAAACAGCCTCCAAACAAAGCAGGGCGCTAAGGCAAGAGAACTAAGCGCCCCAGGAGGGAATCTGCCTGCGAGGGAAGCTGTGCAGCACATCCCTTGTTCCGCTCGACACTTCCCTGACTCTTAGGCAAAGCCCATCTCAACTTGCTTGTAGGCGAGCCTCCGTGCTCAGAAACAGCCCTGTGGCAGGCAGGACAGTGTGAGATGTGTTCTGGGCACGCAGCATGCTGCTTCCCATGCCTGGGACAAACTGCGAGCAGGTGTCTCGCTTGCGCTTCTATGTGCCGAGACTTGGAGCTGGCCAGCGCGCACCTTGCCGCTGTGTGTGCTGCTGTCCGCAAACAGCCTCCAAACAAAGCAGGGCGCTAAGGCATGAGAAGTTAGCGTCCCAGGAGGGAATCTGCCTGCGAGGGAAGCTGTGCAGCACATCCCTTGTTCTACTTGCCACTTCCCTGACTCTTAGGCAAAGCCCATCTCAACTTGCTTGTAGGCGAGCCTCCGTGCTCGGAAACAGCCCTGTGGCAGGCAGGACAGTGCGAGATGTGTTCTGGGCATGCAGCATGCTGCTTCCCATGCCCAGGACAAACTGCGAGCCGGTGCCTCGCTTGCGCTTCTATCTGCCGAGACTTGGAGCTGGCCAGCGCGCACCTTGCCGCTGTGTGTGCTGCTGTCCGCAAACAGCCTCCAAACAAAGCAGGGTGCTAAGGCATGAGAAGTTAGCGTCCCAGGAGGGAATCTGCCTGCGAGGGAAGCTGTGCAGCACATCCCTTGTTCTACTTGCCACTTCCCTGACTCTTAGGCAAAGCCCATCTCAACTTGCTTGTAGGCTAGCCTCCGTGCTCGGAAACAGCCCTGTGGCAGGCAGGACAGTGCGAGATGTGTTCTGGGCATGCAGCATGCTGCTTCCCATGCCCGGGACAAACTGCGAGCCGGTGCCTCGCTTGCGCTTCTATCTGCCGAGACTTGGAGCTGGCCAGCGCGCACCTTCCCGCTGTGTGTGCTGCTGTCCGCAAAGAGCCTCCAAACAAGGCAGGGCGCTAAGGCATGAGAAGTTAGCGTCCCAGGAGGGAATCTGCCTGCGAGGGAAGCTGTGCAGCACATCCCTTGTTCCACTCGACACTTCCCTGACTCTTAGGCAAAGCCCATCTCAACTTGCTTGTAGGCGAGCCTCCGTGCTCAGAAACAGCCCTGTGGCAGGCAGGACAGTGCGAGATGTGTTCTGGGCACGCAGCATGCTGCTTCCCATGCCCGGGACAAACTGCGAGCCGGTGCCTCGCTTGCGCTTCTATCTGCCGAGACTTGGAGCCGATCAGAGCGCACCTTCCCGCTGTGTGTGCTGCTGTCCGCAAACAGCCTCCAAACAAAGCAGGGCGCTAAGGCATGAGAAGTTAGCGTCCCAGGAGGGAATCTGCCTGCGAGGGAAGCTGTGCAGCACATCCCTTGTTCCACTCGACACTTCCCTGACTCTTAGGCAAAGCCCATCTCAGCTGGCTTGTAGGCGTGCCTCCGTGCTCAGAAGCAGTCCCGTGGCAGGCAGGATACAGGGGGATGTGTTCTGGGCACGCAGCATGCTGCTTCCCATGCCCGGGACAAACTGCGAGCCGGTGCCTCGCTTGCGCTTCTATCTGCCGAGACTTGGAGCCTATCAGAGCGTACCTTCCCGCTGTGTGTGCTGCTGTACGCAAACAGCCTCCAAACAAAGCAGGGCGCTAAGGCATGAGAAGTTAGCGTCCCAGGAGGGAATCTGCCTGCGAGGGAAGCTGTGCAGCACATCCCTTGTTCCACTCGACACTTCCCTGACTCTTAGGCAAAGCCCATCTCAGCTGGCTTGTAGGCGTGCCTCCGTGCTCAGAAGCAGTCCCGTGGCAGGCAGGATACAGGGGGATGTATTCTGGGCATGCAGCATGCTGCTTCCCATGCCCGGGACAAACTGCGAGCCGGTGTCTCGCTTGTGCTTCTATCTGCCGAGACTTGGTGCTGGCCAGCGCGCACCTTCCCGCTGTGTGTGCTGCTGTCCGCAAACAGCCTCCAAACAAAGCAGGGCGCTAAGGCATGAGAAGTTAGCGCCCCAGGAGGGAATCTGCCTGCGAGGGAAGCTGTGCAGCACATCCCTTGTTCCGCTCGCCACTTCCCTGACTCTTAGGCAAAGCCCATCTCAGCTGGCTTGTAGGCGTGCCTCCGTGCTGAGAAGCAGTCCCGTGGCAGGCAGGATACAGGGGGATGTGTTCTGGGCACGCAGCATGCTGCTTCCCATGCCCGGAACAAACTGCGAGCCGGTGCCTCGCTTGCGCTTCTATCTGCCGAGACTTGGAGCCGATCAGAGCGCACCTTGCCGCTGTGTGTGCTGCTGTCCGCAAACAGCCTCCAAACAAAGCAGGGCGCTAAGGCATGAGAACTAAGCGCCCCAGGAGGGAATCTGCCTGCGAGGGAAGCTGTGCAGCACATCCCTTGTTCCACTCGCCACTTCCCTGACTCTTAGGCAAAGCCCATCTCAACTTGCTTGTAGGCGAGCCTCCGTGCTCAGAAACAGCCCTGTGGCAGGCAGGACAGTGCGAGATGTGTTCTGGGCACGCAGCATGCTGCTTCCCATGCCCGGGACAAACTGCGAGCCGGTGCCTCGCTTGCGCTTCTATCTGCCGAGACTTGGAGCTGGCCAGCGCGCACCTTGCCGCTGTGTGTGCTGCTGTCCGCAAAGAGCCTCCAAACAAGGCAGGGCGCTAAGGCATGAGAAGTTAGCGTCCCAGGAGGGAATCTGCCTGCGAGGGAAGCTGTGCAGCACATCCCTTGTTCCACTCGACACTTCCCTGACTCTTAGGCAAAGCCCATCTCAACTTGCTTGTAGGCGAGCCTCCGTGCTCAGAAACAGCCCTGTGGCAGGCAGGACAGTGCGAGATGTGTTCTGGGCACGCAGCATGCTGCTTCCCATGCCCGGGACAAACTGCGAGCCGGTGCCTCGCTTGCGCTTCTATCTGCCGAGACTTGGAGCCTATCAGAGCGCACCTTGCCGCTGTGTGTGCTGCTGTCCGCAAACAGCCTCCAAACAAAGCAGGGCGCTAAGGGAAGAGAACTAAGCGCCCCAGGAGGGAATCTGCCTGCGAGGGAAGCTGTGCAGCACATCCCTTGTTCCGCTCGACACTTCCCTGACTCTTAGGCAAAGCCCATCTCAACTTGCTTGTAGGCGTGCCTCCGTGCTCAGAAACAGCCCTGTGGCAGGCAGGACAGTGCGAGATGTGTTCTGGGCACGCAGCATGCTGCTTCCCATGCCCGGGACAAACTGCGAGCAGGTGTCTCGCTTGCGCTTCTATGTGCCGAGACTTGGAGCTGGCCAGCGCGCACCTTGCCGCTGTGTGTGCTGCTGTCCGCAAACAGCCTCCAAACAAAGCAGGGCGCTAAGGCATGAGAAGTTAGCGTCCCAGGAGGGAATCTGCCTGCGAGGGAAGCTGTGCAGCACATCCCTTGTTCTACTTGCCACTTCCCTGACTCTTAGGCAAAGCCCATCTCAACTTGCTTGTAGGCGAGCCTCCGTGCTCAGAAACAGCCCTGTGGTAGGCAGGACAGTGCGAGATGTGTTCTGGGCATGCAGCATGCTGCTTCCCATGCCCGGGACAAACTGCGAGCTGGTGCCTCGCTTGTGCTTCTATCTGCCGAGACTTGGAGCTGGCCAGCGCGCACCTTGCCGCTGTGTGTGCTGCTGTCCGCAAAGAGCCTCCAAACAAGGCAGGGCGCTAAGGCATGAGAAGTTAGCGTCCCAGGAGGGAATCTGCCTGCGAGGGAAGCTGTGCAGCACATCCCTTGTTCCACTCGCCACTTCCCTGACTCTTAGGCAAAGCCCATCTCAGCTGGCTTGTAGGCGTGCCTCCGTGCTCAGAAGCAGTCCCGTGGCAGGCAGGATACAGGGGGATGTACTCTGGGCATGCAGCATGCTGCTTCCCATGCCCGGGACAAACTGCAAGCCGGTGCCTCGCTTGTGCTTCTATCTGCCGAGACTTGGAGCTGGCCAGCGCGCACCTTGCCGCTGTGTGTGCTGCTGTCCACAAACAGCCTCCAAACAAAGCAGGGTGCTAAGGCATGAGAAGTTAGCGCCCCAGGAGGGAATCTGCCTGCGAGGGAAGCTGTGCAGCACATCCCTTGTTCCGCTCGCCACTTCCCTGACTCTTAGGCAAAGCCCATCTCAGCTGGCTTGTAGGTGTGCCTCCGTGCTGAGAAGCAGTCCCGTGGCAGGCAGGATACAGGGGGATGTCTTCTGGGCACGCAGCATGCTGCTTCCCATGCCCGGGACAAACTGCGAGCAGGTGCCTCGCTTGCGCTTCTATCTGCCGAGACTTGGAGCTGGCCAGCGCGCACCTTCCCGCTGTGTGTGCTGCTGTCCGCAAACAGCCTCCAAACAAAGCAGGGCGCTAAGGCATGAGAAGTTAGCGCCCCAGGAGGGAATCTGCCTGCGAGGGAAGCTGTGCAGCACATCCCTTGTTCCGCTCGCCACTTCCCTGACTCTTAGGCAAAGCCCATCTCAACTTGCTTGTAGGCGTGCCTCCGTGCTCAGAAACAGCCCTGTGGCAGGCAGGACAGTGCGAGATGTGTTCTGGGCACGCAGCATGCTGCTTCCCATGCCCGGGACAAACTGCGAGCAGGTGCCTCGCTTGCGCTTCTATCTGCCGAGACTTGGAGACTATCAGAGCGCACCTTGCCGCTGTGTGTGCTGCTGTCCGCAAACAGCCTCCAAACAAAGCAGGGCGCTAAGGCATGAGAAGTTAGCGCCCCAGGAGGGAATCTGCCTGCGAGGGAAGCTGTGCAGCACATCCCTTGTTCCACTCGCCACTTCCCTGACTCTTAGGCAAAGCCCATCTCAGCTGGCTTGTAGGCGTGCCTCCGTGCTCAGAAGCAGTCCCGTGGCAGGCAGGATACAGGGGGATGTCTTCTGGGCACGCAGCATGCTGCTTCCCATGCCCGGGACAAACTGCGAGCCGGTGCCTCGCTTGTGCTTCTATCTGCCGAGACTTGGAGCCTATCAGAGCGCACCTTGCCGCTGTGTGTGCTGCTGTCCGCAAACAGCCTCCAAACAAAGCAGGGCGCTAAGGCATGAGAAGTTAGCGTCCCAGGAGGGAATCTGCCTGCGAGGGAAGCTGTGCAGCACATCCCTTGTTCCACTCGACACTTCCCTGACTCTTAGGCAAAGCCCATCTCAGCTGGCTTGTAGGCGTGCCTCCGTGCTCAGAAGCAGTCCCGTGGCAGGCAGGATACAGGGGGATGTATTCTGGGCATGCAGCATGCTGCTTCCCATGCCCGGGACAAACTGCGAGCGGGTGTCTCGCTTGTGCTTCTATCTGCCGAGACTTGGTGCTGGCCAGCGCGCACCTTCCCGCTGTGTGTGCTGCTGTCCGCAAACAGCCTCCAAACAAAGCAGGGCGCTAAGGCAAGAGAACTAAGCGCCCCAGGAGGGAATCTGCCTGCGAGGGAAGCTGTGCAGCACATCCCTTGTTCCACTCGCCACTTCCCTGACTCTTAGGCAAAGCCCATCTCAACTTGCTTGTAGGCGAGCCTCCGTGCTCAGAAACAGCCCTGTGCGAGATGTGTTCTGGGCACGCAGCATGCTGCTTCCCATGCCCGGGACAAACTGCGAGCCGGTGCCTCGCTTGCGCTTCTATCTGCCAAGACTTGGAGCCTATCAGAGCGTACCTTCCCGCTGTGTGTGCTGCTGTCCGCAAACAGCCTCCAAACAAAGCAGGGCGCTAAGGCATGAGAAGTTAGCGTCCCAGGAGGGAATCTGCCTGCGAGGGAAGCTGTGCAGCACATCCCTTGTTCCGCTCGACACTTCCCTGACTCTTAGGCAAAGCCCATCTCAACTTGCTTGTAGGCGAGCCTCCGTGCTCAGAAACAGCCCTGTGCGAGATGTGTTCTGGGCACGCAGCATGCTGCTTCCCATGCCCGGGACAAACTGCGAGCAGGTGCCCCGCTTGCGCTTCTATCTGCCGAGACTTGGAGCCTATCAGAGCGTACCTTCCCGCTGTGTGTGCTGCTGTCCACAAACAGCCTCCAAACAAAGCAGGGCGCTAAGGCATGAGAAGTTAGCGCCCCAGGAGGGAATCTGCCTGCGAGGGAAGCTGTGCAGCACATCCCTTGTTCCACTCGCCACTTCCCTGACTCTTAGGCAAAGCCCATCTCAGCTGGCTTGTAGGCGTGCCTCCGTGCTCAGAAGCAGTCCCGTGGCAGGCAGGATACAGGGGGATGTACTCTGGGCATGCAGCATGCTGCTTCCCATGCCCGGGACAAACTGCAAGCCGGTGCCTCGCTTGTGCTTCTATCTGCCGAGACTTGGAGCTGGCCAGCGCGCACCTTGCCGCTGTGTGTGCTGCTGTCCACAAACAGCCTCCAAACAAAGCAGGGCGCTAAGGCATGAGAAGTTAGCGCCCCAGGAGGGAATCTGCCTGCGAGGGAAGCTGTGCAGCACATCCCTTGTTCCGCTCGCCACTTCCCTGACTCTTAGGCAAAGCCCATCTCAGCTGGCTTGTAGGTGTGCCTCCGTGCTGAGAAGCAGTCCCGTGGCAGGCAGGATACAGGGGGATGTCTTCTGGGCACGCAGCATGCTGCTTCCCATGCCCGGGACAAACTGCGAGCAGGTGCCTCGCTTGCGCTTCTATCTGCCGAGACTTGGAGCTGGCCAGCGCGCACCTTCCCGCTGTGTGTGCTGCTGTCCGCAAACAGCCTCCAAACAAAGCAGGGCGCTAAGGCATGAGAAGTTAGCGCCCCAGGAGGGAATCTGCCTGCGAGGGAAGCTGTGCAGCACATCCCTTGTTCCACTCGCCACTTCCCTGACTCTTAGGCAAAGCCCATCTCAACTTGCTTGTAGGCGAGCCTCCGTGCTCAGAAACAGCCCTGTGCGAGATGTGTTCTGGGCACGCAGCATGCTGCTTCCCATGCCCGGGACAAACTGCGAGCCGGTGCCTCGCTTGCGCTTCTATCTGCCGAGACTTGGAGCCTATCAGAGCGCACCTTCCCGCTGTGTGTGCTGCTGTCCGCAAACAGCCTCCAAACAAAGCAGGGCGCTAAGGCAAGAGAACTAAGCGCCCCAGGAGGGAATCTGCCTGCGAGGGAAGCTGTGCAGCACATCCCTTGTTCCGCTCGCCACTTCCCTGACTCTTAGGCAAAGCCCATCTCAACTTGCTTGTAGGCGAGCCTCCGTGCTCAGAAACAGCCCTGTGGCAGGCAGGACAGTGCGAGATGTGTTCTGGGCACGCAGCATGCTGCTTCCCATGCCCGGGACAAACTGCGAGCAGGTGTCTCGCTTGCGCTTCTATGTGCCGAGACTTGGAGCTGGCCAGCGCGCACCTTGCCGCTGTGTGTGCTGCTGTCCGCAAACAGCCTCCAAACAAAGCAGGGCGCTAAGGCATGAGAAGTTAGCGTCCCAGGAGGGAATCTGCCTGCGAGGGAAGCTGTGCAGCACATCCCTTGTTCTACTTGCCACTTCCCTGACTCTTAGGCAAAGCCCATCTCAACTTGCTTGTAGGCGAGCCTCCGTGCTCGGAAACAGCCCTGTGGCAGGCAGGACAGTGCGAGATGTGTTCTGGGCATGCAGCATGCTGCTTCCCATGCCCGGGACAAACTGCGAGCCGGTGCCTCGCTTGCGCTTCTATCTGCCGAGACTTGGAGCTGGCCAGCGCGCACCTTCCCGCTGTGTGTGCTGCTGTCCGCAAACAGCCTCCAAACAAAGCAGGGCGCTAAGGCATGAGAAGTTAGCGCCCCAGGAGGGAATCTGCCTGCGAGGGAAGCTGTGCAGCACATCCCTTGTTCCGCTCGCCACTTCCCTGACTCTTAGGCAAAGCCCATCTCAACTTGCTTGTAGGCGTGCCTCCGTGCTCAGAAACAGCCCTGTGGCAGGCAGGACAGTGCGAGATGTGTTCTGGGCACGCAGCATGCTGCTTCCCATGCCCGGGACAAACTGCGAGCAGGTGCCTCGCTTGCGCTTCTATCTGCCGAGACTTGGAGACTATCAGAGCGCACCTTGCCGCTGTGTGTGCTGCTGTCCGCAAACAGCCTCCAAACAAAGCAGGGCGCTAAGGCATGAGAAGTTAGCGTCCCAGGAGGGAATCTGCCTGCGAGGGAAGCTGTGCAGCACATCCCTTGTTCCACTCGCCACTTCCCTGACTCTTAGGCAAAGCCCATCTCAGCTGGCTTGTAGGCGTGCCTCCGTGCTCAGAAGCAGTCCCGTGGCAGGCAGGATACAGGGGGATGTGTTCTGGGCACGCAGCATGCTGCTTCCCATGCCCGGGACAAACTGCGAGCCGGTGCCTCACTTGTGCTTCTATCTGCCGAGACTTGGAGCCTATCAGAGCGCACCTTGCCGCTGTGTGTGCTGCTGTCCGCAAACAGCCTCCAAACAAAGCAGGGCGCTAAGGCATGAGAAGTTAGCGTCCCAGGAGGGAATCTGCCTGCGAGGGAAGCTGTGCAGCACATCCCTTGTTCCACTCGACACTTCCCTGACTCTTAGGCAAAGCCCATCTCAGCTGGCTTGTAGGCGTGCCTCCGTGCTCAGAAGCAGTCCCGTGGCAGGCAGGATACAGGGGGATGTCTTCTGGGCATGCAGCATGCTGCTTCCCATGCCCGGGACAAACTGCGAGCGGGTGTCTCGCTTGTGCTTCTATCTGCCGAGACTTGGTGCTGGCCAGCGCGCACCTTCCCGCTGTGTGTGCTGCTGTCCGCAAACAGCCTCCAAACAAAGCAGGGCGCTAAGGCAAGAGAACTAAGCGCCCCAGGAGGGAATCTGCCTGCGAGGGAAGCTGTGCAGCACATCCCTTGTTCCACTCGCCACTTCCCTGACTCTTAGGCAAAGCCCATCTCAACTTGCTTGTAGGCGAGCCTCCGTGCTCAGAAACAGCCCTGTGCGAGATGTGTTCTGGGCACGCAGCATGCTGCTTCCCATGCCCGGGACAAACTGCGAGCCGGTGCCTCGCTTGCGCTTCTATCTGCCGAGACTTGGAGCTGGCCAGCGCGCACCTTCCCGCTGTGTGTGCTGCTGTCCGCAAACAGCCTCCAAACAAAGCAGGGCGCTAAGGCATGAGAAGTTAGCGCCCCAGGAGGGAATCTGCCTGCGAGGGAAGCTGTGCAGCACATCCCTTGTTCCGCTCGCCACTTCCCTGACTCTTAGGCAAAGCCCATCTCAGCTGGCTTGTAGGTGTGCCTCCGTGCTGAGAAGCAGTCCCGTGGCAGGCAGGATACAGGGGGATGTCTTCTGGGCACGCAGCATGCTGCTTCCCATGCCCGGGACAAACTGCGAGCCGGTGCCTCGCTTGCGCTTCTATCTGCCGAGACTTGGAGCCTATCAGAGCGTACCTTCCCGCTGTGTGTGCTGCTGTCCGCAAACAGCCTCCAAACAAAGCAGGGCGCTAAGGCATGAGAAGTTAGCGCCCCAGGAGGGAATCTGCCTGCGAGGGAAGCTGTGCAGCACATCCCTTGTTCCACTCGCCACTTCCCTGACTCTTAGGCAAAGCCCATCTCAGCTGGCTTGTAGGCGTGCCTCCGTGCTCAGAAGCAGTCCCGTGGCAGGCAGGATACAGGGGGATGTACTCTGGGCATGCAGCATGCTGCTTCCCATGCCCGGGACAAACTGCAAGCCGGTGCCTCGCTTGTGCTTCTATCTGCCGAGACTTGGAGCTGGCCAGCGCGCACCTTGCCGCTGTGTGTGCTGCTGTCCGCAAACAGCCTCCAAACAAAGCAGGGCGCTAAGGCATGAGAAGTTAGCGTCCCAGGAGGGAATCTGCCTGCGAGGGAAGCTGTGCAGCACATCCCTTGTTCCGCTCGACACTTCCCTGACTCTTAGGCAAAGCCCATCTCAACTTGCTTGTAGGCGAGCCTCCGTGCTCTGAAACAGCCCTGTGCGAGATGTGTTCTGGGCACGCAGCATGCTGCTTCCCATGCCCGGGACAAACTGCGAGCAGGTGCCCCGCTTGCGCTTCTATCTGCCGAGACTTGGAGCCTATCAGAGCGTACCTTCCCGCTGTGTGTGCTGCTGTCCACAAACAGCCTCCAAACAAAGCAGGGCGCTAAGGCTTGAGAAGTTAGCGCCCCAGGAGGGAATCTGCCTGCGAGGGAAGCTGTGCAGCACATCCCTTGTTCCACTCGCCACTTCCCTGACTCTTAGGCAAAGCCCATCTCAGCTGGCTTGTAGGCGTGCCTCCGTGCTCAGAAGCAGTCCCGTGGCAGGCAGGATACAGGGGGATGTACTCTGGGCATGCAGCATGCTGCTTCCCATGCCCGGGACAAACTGCAAGCCGGTGCCTCGCTTGTGCTTCTATCTGCCGAGACTTGGAGCTGGCCAGCGCGCACCTTGCCGCTGTGTGTGCTGCTGTCCACAAACAGCCTCCAAACAAAGCAGGGCGCTAAGGCATGAGAAGTTAGCGCCCCAGGAGGGAATCTGCCTGCGAGGGAAGCTGTGCAGCACATCCCTTGTTCCGCTCGCCACTTCCCTGACTCTTAGGCAAAGCCCATCTCAGCTGGCTTGTAGGTGTGCCTCCGTGCTGAGAAGCAGTCCCGTGGCAGGCAGGATACAGGGGGATGTCTTCTGGGCACGCAGCATGCTGCTTCCCATGCCCGGGACAAACTGCGAGCAGGTGCCTCGCTTGCGCTTCTATCTGCCGAGACTTGGAGCTGGCCAGCGCGCACCTTCCCGCTGTGTGTGCTGCTGTCCGCAAACAGCCTCCAAACAAAGCAGGGCGCTAAGGCATGAGAAGTTAGCGCCCCAGGAGGGAATCTGCCTGCGAGGGAAGCTGTGCAGCACATCCCTTGTTCCACTCGCCACTTCCCTGACTCTTAGGCAAAGCCCATCTCAACTTGCTTGTAGGCGAGCCTCCGTGCTCAGAAACAGCCCTGTGGCAGGCAGGACAGTGCGAGATGTGTTCTGGGCACGCAGCATGCTGCTTCCCATGCCCGGGACAAACTGCGAGCCGGTGCCTCGCTTGCGCTTCTATCTGCCGAGACTTGGAGCCGATCAGAGCGCACCTTGCCGCTGTGTTGCTGCTGTCCGCAAACAGCCTCCAAACAAAGCAGGGCGCTAAGGCAAGAGAAGTTAGCGCCCCAGGAGGGAATCTGCCTGCGAGGGAAGCTGTGCAGCACATCCCTTGTTCCGCTCGCCACTTCCCTGACTCTTAGGCAAAGCCCATCTCAGCTGGCTTGTAGGCGTGCCTCCGTGCTCAGAAGCAGTCCCGTGGCAGGCAGGATACAGGGGGATGTATTCTGGGCATGCAGCATGCTGCTTCCCATGCCCGGGACAAATTGCGAGCGGGTGTCTCGCTTGTGCTTCTATCTGCCGAGACTTGGTGCTGGCCAGCGCGCACCTTCCCGCTGTGTGTGCTGCTGTCCGCAAACAGCCTCCAAACAAAGCAGGGCGCTAAGGCAAGAGAACTAAGCGCCCCAGGAGGGAATCTGCCTGCGAGGGAAGCTGTGCAGCACATCCCTTGTTCCGCTCGACACTTCCCTGACTCTTAGGCAAAGCCCATCTCAACTTGCTTGTAGGCGAGCCTCCGTGCTCAGAAACAGCCCTGTGGCAGGCAGGACAGTGCGAGATGTGTTCTGGGCACGCAGCATGCTGCTTCCCATGCCCGGGACAAACTGCGAGCCGGTGCCTCGCTTGCGCTTCTATCTGCCGAGACTTGGAGCCTATCAGAGCGTACCTTCCCGCTGTGTGTGCTGCTGTCCGCAAACAGCCTCCAAACAAAGCAGGGCGCTAAGGCATGAGAAGTTAGCGTCCCAGGAGGGAATCTGCCTGCGAGGGAAGCTGTGCAGCACATCCCTTGTTCCACTCGACACTTCCCTGACTCTTAGGCAAAGCCCATCTCAGCTGGCTTGTAGGCGTGCCTCCGTGCTCAGAAGCAGTCCCGTGGCAGGCAGGATACAGGGGGATGTGTTCTGGGCACGCAGCATGCTGCTTCCCATGCCCGGGACAAACTGCGAGCCGGTGCCTCGCTTGCGCTTCTATCTGCCGAGACTTGGAGCCTATCAGAGCGCACCTTGCCGCTGTGTGTGCTGCTGTCCGCAAACAGCCTCCAAACAAAGCAGGGCGCTAAGGCATGAGAAGTTAGCGCCCCAGGAGGGAATCTGCCTGCGAGGGAAGCTGTGCAGCACATCCCTTGTTCCACTCGCCACTTCCCTGACTCTTAGGCAAAGCCCATCTCAGCTGGCTTGTAGGCGTGCCTCCGTGCTCAGAAGCAGTCCCGTGGCAGGCAGGATACAGGGGGATGTACTCTGGGCATGCAGCATGCTGCTTCCCATGCCCGGGACAAACTGCGAGCAGGTGCCTCGCTTGCGCTTCTATCTGCCGAGACTTGGAGCTGGCCAGCGCGCACCTTCCCGCTGTGTGTGCTGCTGTCCGCAAACAGCCTCCAAACAAAGCAGGGCGCTAAGGCATGAGAAGTTAGCGCCCCAGGAGGGAATCTGCCTGCGAGGGAAGCTGTGCAGCACATCCCTTGTTCCGCTCGCCACTTCCCTGACTCTTAGGCAAAGCCCATCTCAGCTGGCTTGTAGGTGTGCCTCCGTGCTGAGAAGCAGTCCCGTGGCAGGCAGGATACAGGGGGATGTCTTCTGGGCACGCAGCATGCTGCTTCCCATGCCCGGGACAAACTGCGAGCAGGTGCCTCGCTTGCGCTTCTATCTGCCGAGACTTGGAGCTGGCCAAGTCGCACCTTCCCGCTGTGTGTGCTGCTGTCCGCAAACAGCCTCCAAACAAAGCAGGGCGCTAAGGCATGAGAAGTTAGCGCCCCAGGAGGGAATCTGCCTGCGAGGGAAGCTGTGCAGCACATCCCTTGTTCCACTCGCCACTTCCCTGACTCTTAGGCAAAGCCCATCTCAACTTGCTTGTAGGCGTGCCTCCGTGCTCAGAAACAGCCCTGTGGCAGGCAGGACAGTGCGAGATGTGTTCTGGGCACGCAGCATGCTGCTTCCCATGCCCGGGACAAACTGCGAGCAGGTGCCTCGCTTGCGCTTCTATCTGCCGAGACTTGGAGACTATCAGAGCGCACCTTGCCGCTGTGTGTGCTGCTGTCCGCAAACAGCCTCCAAACAAAGCAGGGCGCTAAGGCATGAGAAGTTAGCGTCCCAGGAGGGAATCTGCCTGCGAGGGAAGCTGTGCAGCACATCCCTTGTTCCACTCGCCACTTCCCTGACTCTTAGGCAAAGCCCATCTCAGCTGGCTTGTAGGCGTGCCTCCGTGCTCAGAAGCAGTCCCGTGGCAGGCAGGATACAGGGGGATGTGTTCTGGGCACGCAGCATGCTGCTTCCCATGCCCGGGACAAACTGCGAGCCGGTGCCTCGCTTGTGCTTCTATCTGCCGAGACTTGGTGCTGGCCAGCGCGCACCTTCCCGCTGTGTGTGCTGCTGTCCGCAAACAGCCTCCAAACAAAGCAGGGCGCTAAGGCAAGAGAACTAAGCGCCCCAGGAGGGAATCTGCCTGCGAGGGAAGCTGTGCAGCACATCCCTTGTTCCACTCGCCACTTCCCTGACTCTTAGGCAAAGCCCATCTCAACTTGCTTGTAGGCGAGCCTCCGTGCTCAGAAACAGCCCTGTGCGAGATGTGTTCTGGGCACGCAGCATGCTGCTTCCCATGCCCGGGACAAACTGCGAGCCGGTGCCTCGCTTGCGCTTCTATCTGCCGAGACTTGGAGCCTATCAGAGCGTACCTTCCCGCTGTGTGTGCTGCTGTCCGCAAACAGCCTCCAAACAAAGCAGGGCGCTAAGGCATGAGAAGTTAGCGCCCCAGGAGGGAATCTGCCTGCGAGGGAAGCTGTGCAGCACATCCCTTGTTCCACTCGCCACTTCCCTGACTCTTAGGCAAAGCCCATCTCAGCTGGCTTGTAGGCGTGCCTCCGTGCTCAGAAGCAGTCCCGTGGCAGGCAGGATACAGGGGGATGTACTCTGGGCATGCAGCATGCTGCTTCCCATGCCCGGGACAAACTGCAAGCCGGTGCCTCGCTTGTGCTTCTATCTGCCGAGACTTGGAGCTGGCCAGCGCGCACCTTGCCGCTGTGTGTGCTGCTGTCCACAAACAGCCTCCAAACAAAGCAGGGCGCTAAGGCATGAGAAGTTAGCGCCCCAGGAGGGAATCTGCCTGCGAGGGAAGCTGTGCAGCACATCCCTTGTTCCGCTCGCCACTTCCCTGACTCTTAGGCAAAGCCCATCTCAGCTGGCTTGTAGGTGTGCCTCCGTGCTGAGAAGCAGTCCCGTGGCAGGCAGGATACAGGGGGATGTCTTCTGGGCACGCAGCATGCTGCTTCCCATGCCCGGGACAAACTGCGAGCAGGTGCCTCGCTTGCGCTTCTATCTGCCGAGACTTGGAGCTGGCCAGCGCGCACCTTGCCGCTGTGTGTGCTGCTGTCCGCAAACAGCCTCCAAACAAAGCAGGGCGCTAAGGCATGAGAAGTTAGCGTCCCAGGAGGGAATCTGCCTGCGAGGGAAGCTGTGCAGCACATCCCTTGTTCCGCTCGACACTTCCCTGACTCTTAGGCAAAGCCCATCTCAACTTGCTTGTAGGCGAGCCTCCGTGCTCAGAAACAGCCCTGTGCGAGATGTGTTCTGGGCACGCAGCATGCTGCTTCCCATGCCCGGGACAAACTGCGAGCAGGTGCCCCGCTTGCGCTTCTATCTGCCGAGACTTGGAGCCTATCAGAGCGTACCTTCCCGCTGTGTGTGCTGCTGTCCACAAACAGCCTCCAAACAAAGCAGGGCGCTAAGGCTTGAGAAGTTAGCGCCCCAGGAGGGAATCTGCCTGCGAGGGAAGCTGTGCAGCACATCCCTTGTTCCACTCGCCACTTCCCTGACTCTTAGGCAAAGCCCATCTCAGCTGGCTTGTAGGCGTGCCTCCGTGCTCAGAAGCAGTCCCGTGGCAGGCAGGATACAGGGGGATGTACTCTGGGCATGCAGCATGCTGCTTCCCATGCCCGGGACAAACTGCAAGCCGGTGCCTCGCTTGTGCTTCTATCTGCCGAGACTTGGAGCTGGCCAGCGCGCACCTTGCCGCTGTGTGTGCTGCTGTCCACAAACAGCCTCCAAACAAAGCAGGGCGCTAAGGCATGAGAAGTTAGCGCCCCAGGAGGGAATCTGCCTGCGAGGGAAGCTGTGCAGCACATCCCTTGTTCCGCTCGCCACTTCCCTGACTCTTAGGCAAAGCCCATCTCAGCTGGCTTGTAGGTGTGCCTCCGTGCTGAGAAGCAGTCCCGTGGCAGGCAGGATACAGGGGGATGTCTTCTGGGCACGCAGCATGCTGCTTCCCATGCCCGGGACAAACTGCGAGCAGGTGCCTCGCTTGCGCTTCTATCTGCCGAGACTTGGAGCTGGCCAGCGCGCACCTTCCCGCTGTGTGTGCTGCTGTCCGCAAACAGCCTCCAAACAAAGCAGGGCGCTAAGGCATGAGAAGTTAGCGCCCCAGGAGGGAATCTGCCTGCGAGGGAAGCTGTGCAGCACATCCCTTGTTCCACTCGCCACTTCCCTGACTCTTAGGCAAAGCCCATCTCAACTTGCTTGTAGGCGAGCCTCCGTGCTCAGAAACAGCCCTGTGGCAGGCAGGACAGTGCGAGATGTGTTCTGGGCACGCAGCATGCTGCTTCCCATGCCCGGGACAAACTGCGAGCCGGTGCCTCGCTTGCGCTTCTATCTGCCGAGACTTGGAGCCGATCAGAGCGCACCTTGCCGCTGTGTTGCTGCTGTCCGCAAACAGCCTCCAAACAAAGCAGGGCGCTAAGGCATGAGAAGTTAGCGCCCCAGGAGGGAATCTGCCTGCGAGGGAAGCTGTGCAGCACATCCCTTGTTCCGCTCGCCACTTCCCTGACTCTTAGGCAAAGCCCATCTCAGCTGGCTTGTAGGCGTGCCTCCGTGCTCAGAAGCAGTCCCGTGGCAGGCAGGATACAGGGGGATGTATTCTGGGCATGCAGCATGCTGCTTCCCATGCCCGGGACAAATTGCGAGCGGGTGTCTCGCTTGTGCTTCTATCTGCCGAGACTTGGTGCTGGCCAGCGCGCACCTTCCCGCTGTGTGTGCTGCTGTCCGCAAACAGCCTCCAAACAAAGCAGGGCGCTAAGGCAAGAGAACTAAGCGCCCCAGGAGGGAATCTGCCTGCGAGGGAAGCTGTGCAGCACATCCCTTGTTCCGCTCGACACTTCCCTGACTCTTAGGCAAAGCCCATCTCAACTTGCTTGTAGGCGAGCCTCCGTGCTCAGAAACAGCCCTGTGGCAGGCAGGACAGTGCGAGATGTGTTCTGGGCACGCAGCATGCTGCTTCCCATGCCCGGGACAAACTGCGAGCCGGTGCCTCGCTTGCGCTTCTATCTGCCGAGACTTGGAGCCTATCAGAGCGTACCTTCCCGCTGTGTGTGCTGCTGTCCGCAAACAGCCTCCAAACAAAGCAGGGCGCTAAGGCATGAGAAGTTAGCGTCCCAGGAGGGAATCTGCCTGCGAGGGAAGCTGTGCAGCACATCCCTTGTTCCACTCGACACTTCCCTGACTCTTAGGCAAAGCCCATCTCAGCTGGCTTGTAGGTGTGCCTCCGTGCTCAGAAGCAGTCCCGTGGCAGGCAGGA